>NC_143059.1:54600000-54895000 GCF_052426305.1 Pelodiscus sinensis
GAGGTACAGTAAGTATCATCCAAAGTTGTTTTACTTTTTCTTTTCTAAACTGCATATGAATTTTAGTTCTGTTGATGTACAGTAGATTGCATTTTTTTACTATTATTACAGAGTACAAACAAGAAGGGAGAAGCAAAGCATTGTTTGCTCTAAGTGGTATTGCCTACTGTTGTTCAAGACTCAAATGTAATGAAGTACTATGAGGTAATAAAGCCAGTTAATCATGGGCTACATTCTACTCTTTGTGTGGGTGCTGTACCCTATTGAAATGAAGGGAAGCTTCTGCCTTCTCTGGTGGTAGAATCTGGCCATATATTTCTGTTTGATCTTAACTGTTACTAAATATCATAGGACTGCTGTAAGCAACTGTGAAGTCTCTGTGATTTGCTTTAAAGAAAATGAAGTCAACAGTAAATATATAATCTGAGTGCAACATTAGCCCTAGCAAAATAGAAATGGGTCCAATCCAAAATCCCATACCTGAATGTTGTGTAGTGGGTTGTTGTAATGATAGATCTTTTTGTTGTTATAATAAC
Organism: Pelodiscus sinensis; assembly: GCF_052426305.1. NCBI lineage: Eukaryota > Metazoa > Chordata > Testudines > Trionychidae > Pelodiscus > Pelodiscus sinensis. Next base: position 54,600,537 of record NC_143059.1, read on the forward strand.
TGAGTTAGATCATAAGGGTTTCTGGTTCTAGCCAGTTCTGTGTTATGGAATAAAATGGAAACTTGTAACTGCTACAGCTCTCTGTAGTTTCAAGTAATTTCTTCCTAAACTCTGTGATGCCAAACGATATAACAAAGTGGCAACAAGGGTGGGATACCTTTGCTGCCTCCAGCAACAGAAGAAGTGCCTTCAGGAGAAGAGAGACCAATTGCTTTTGCTTCCTGCACCTTAAGCAAGGCAAAAACTAATTACGTGCAAATTGAGCATGAAGCATTAGGAATTGTTTTCAGAATTCTGAAATTTCATCTGACTATTTGGCTATTTGGGCAGAAGTTTACACTTCTCATGGACCATTGACTTCTGACTGCAATTTTTGGTCTACACACAGGCATTCCACCATTGGCTGCTAGTCATATGCAACAATGGGCATTGTGGCTTTCTGGACACACATATGAAATCAGATATCAGAAATCCATTCTGCATTGCAATGCAGATGGTCTCTCAAGGCTGCCTTTGCCAGTCAAACACCAAGATATTGGCCAGAAGGAAATCTTCAACTTTGAACTGGTAGAGAACACGCCCATCATTGCTATGCAAGTTAAGAAAGCAACTCAGGTTGAGGCAGTACTGTCCCAAGTTATAGACCTAGTGATGCATGGAACATCTCTATGGGACTCTTGGGTCTCACCTGACCTTGTTCCCTACATGTCCAAGAATCCATCCTGGGTTCTTGTTGTGGGGAATGTGTCATTATACCAACATTACTGAGATCACAGATGTTAGAACAGCTGCATTCAGAACACAGTGGAATGGTGCGCATGAAAGAAATTGCACAAAGCTATTTTGGGTGTCCTGGATTGTGCCACTGAAAAGAAGGCAAGAGCTTGCATTTCATGCCAGAGTGTGAGAAATGCACTTCAGCTGGCACGTCTACACCCATGGGACTGGCCTGAAAAACTGTGGCAGTGTATTCACATTGATTTTGCTGGCCCATTTAAAGGGAGCATGTTCTTGGTGATGGTAGATGCCCATTCCAAATGCTGTTCAACACTGCTGAGAGCACTATCCAGAAGCGCGTGTAGTCTTTAGTCCTTTTGGTCTGACAAAACAACTTGTGAGTGACAACGGTCCATAGTTCATATCTCAGGAGTTTGGAAATTTTATGACAGCCAATGAGATTCATCTAATCTCTTCAGCATCTATCACTCATCCACCAATGGATTAGTTGAAAGGTCTGTGGAATGAAACAAGCTTTGAAATCAGCTAAGCGACATTCACTCATTCAAAAACGTCTGGACACCTTCTTACTATCCTACAGCAACATACCTCATGCTACAACCAAAACATCCCTGGCCTTTCTAATGATGAGATGTGAGCTGCACACTTGCTTTGATTTGCTGAAACCTTCTGAACCACAACAATTGTGCAATATCAACAGCAAGGTCAAGTTATCAGGTGTGCATCCAAAGCAAAAGACAACCTTTAGTCTCAGACAGCTGGTTTTGGCTCAGAACTATGCTTCTGAAACTTAATGGGTCCCTGCCACTATCATGGCTCAAACAGGACCTGTTTCCTATTCTGTCCAGATGGGATAAGATCTTATCTGCCAGCAGCATGTAGATCAGTTGTTTATGCCTGTCCCCAGGGCACATCGCCAGCTGAGTTGCCTGACCTCACCACTACTGATGAGCTACCGAGTCAAGAGTCACCTGTTACTGACTCCTCCATTACCACATGTGGCGAACACAACCCCCTTCCCTGAGCGAGCTGATACTACAGCCTCACCTGTTCACTCTTCAAATCCTGAGCCCATTGTCAGGCCCACCCCCTTAACACCTTTGGGTGCCAAAACACCAGATGTCTGCAGCAATCCATGTCTGCCTAATCCTCCTCAATGACTGGCTTTTTAGTTAAGGTTAACCCACCGTTATGGTGGAAAATAATCCTGGGTTAGCAGGGAGATGAGGCAGTCTACTCTCATTCCCCGGTTTAGTGTTTGTGCTATTAAAGGGACATTCATATTAAGTGGGGAGGACTATGTTGTGTATTGAGTTGTCGTAGTGATAGATCTTGTTGTTGTTATAGAAACTGAGTTAGATCATTAGAGGGTAGCCCAATTGGTTTTGGCTGTTTCTAACCAGTTCTGTGTTGTGGAATAAACTGTAAACTTGCAATTGCTTCAGCTCTCTGTGTTTCAGGTGATTTCTTCCTAAATTCTGTAACTCCAAACGACCTAATGCTGAAATTTGGGAAAATCCTAATCTGAATAACGGTGATTAGATCTTCTTTCTATAAAGCACCAAACCAACATCCCAGAGCCAAACCCTGCCAGGTTTCCGAGAAACTCAGCTTGGATCTGAACTATGCAGCTTGATTCCAAGTCTAAAACTAAGCCATATTTTTTATGTAATGATGCACATAGTAAACTCAGAATCTGTGGGTTCAGTTCTCAAGAGCCTGAAAATTATTAACGTGCCCTCTGAAACAGGATAGGCACAATAGCTGTATGGTCTTCAACAAGTCTTTCCACAAAGCCAGTTTATACAGTAATTGAGACTCTCCATATACTGGTGAATATTCAAGATATTATTTCAATTATAGAAAAATATAGTCACTTTTTTATCAACAAGAGTGGGATGTTCTTATTAAATAATTTTCACAGTGCAGGTTGGATCTTCCTCGTCCAGCACCCTCGGGACCTGACCAGTCCCAATCAAGAGGATTTGCCGGACCGGGTGAGGTCCCTCCCAACATGGCCTGTGCTGAACTCCTGCTGCCTGCCCAGTCGTGTCTCCCCGTTCTGGAGCTCCCTAGCTGCCTCTACCTGAACTTGAGCTCTGCAGCCAGGGCTGGAGCTCCACAGCCACTGCCGGACCCAAGCTTTGTGGCCAGGGCCTGAGCTCCACAGCTGCTGCTGGACCCAAGCTCCATGGCCAGAGCTGGAGCTACCTGGCTGCAGCCAGGACCAAAGCTTTGCAGCTGCTGCCAACCCCTGCTACCTTCTGGCCACAGGGAGCAGAACTCTCAGCTGCACTGCCCCACCCTTCCACATTCTCCCCCACACACACATAGGGTGCCCAGCTAAGTCGCCACCCCGCCCCAGCCATACTCCTGCCCCACAACCCTACCTCCCTATATCTGGGCTCTGTGGTCCAGGAACGTCACTGGTCCTGCCAGGCAATGGATGTTGCGGGACCAGAGAGTCCCGGTTAAGGGAGGTACAACCTGTATTATAAAAACATGAATAGTCTTCATCAGAAGTTGATACATAGAGACCCCAATTCTGGCAGGTACTTAAGACACATGAAAATTTTAAACTCTTGAGTAGTCGCATTGCCTTCACTAGAATTACTGATGATACTTTAGGAACAGCCATACTCGGTCAGACCAGTGGTCCATGCAGCCCAGTGTCCTGTCCTCTGACAGTGCCCAACGTTAGGTGCTTCAGAAGGAGTGAACAGAGCAGGGCAATTTATTGAGTGAATCAACCTCTGTTGTCTAGCCCCAGCTGAAAGCAGTTGAATGTTTAAAGATCACAGAGAATGCGGTTGCATCTCTGACCACCTAGGCTAATAACCTTTGATGGCTAATAACCTAGGCTAATAACCTCCCTGAACTTAAGGAGCTTCAGGGGGTAGCCGAGTTAGTCTGTTTCAGAAAAAAAACCAGCAAGCAAATGGTCTGGTAGCACTTTATAGACTAACAAAACATGTAGATGGTATCATGAGCTTTCGTGGGCACAGCCCACTCCAGTCATCTGAAGAAGTAGGCTGTGCTCACGAAAGCGCATGATACCATCTACATGATTTGTTAGTCTATAAAGTGCTACCAGACCATTTGCTTGCTGGTTTTTTTTCCCTGAACTTAACTCATTTTTTTAAATCAGTTATAGTTTTGGCTTTGACAATATACCCCGGCAATGATAGTGCAGTGTGTGAAGAAGTACTTCTTGTATTTGTTTTAAACCTACTGCCTATTCTTTTCATTGGTTCATCTGTTATATGAAAGGGTAAATAATACTTCCCTATTCACTTTCTCTATGTCATTAACAATTTTATAGACCTCTATCATATTCCTCCTCAGTTGTCTCTTTTCAAAGCTGAACAGTTTCAGTCTTTTTAATCTCTCCTCATCTGGAAGCATTTCTTACCCCTTAATAATTTTTGTTGCCCTTTTCTGTACTTTTTCCAATTCTAATATACCTTTTTTGAGATGGAGCAATCAGCATTGCATACACTATTCGAGGTGTGGGTTTACCATGCATTTATACAGTGGCATTATGATATTTTCTGTCTCATTATCTAGCCCTTTCCTAATGGTTCCTAATATTCTATTAGCTTTTTTGACTGCTGCTGTGCATTGAGTAGAGGTTTTCAGAGAACAATCCACAATGCCCCCAAGATCTCTTTCTCTAATGGGAATGGCTAATTTAGACCCCATCATTTTGCATATATAGCTGAGATTATGTTTTCCAGTATGCATTACTTTGCATTTATCAACACTGAATTTTGTTTGCCATTTTCTTACCCAGTCACCGAGTTTTCTGAGATCCCTTTGTAACACTTTAGCATCTGCTTTGGACTTAATTAACTTGAGTAAATTTGTATCACCTGAAAACTTTGTCCCATCACTATTTATCCCTTTTTCCAGATCATTTATGAATGTGTGGGGCAGCACTGGTCCCAGTATAGATTCTGGGGGGACATTGCTGTTTATCTCTCTCCACTTTAAAAACTGACTGTTTACTTATATGCTTAATGATAATTATGCACGTACTTAAGCATCTTCCTGAACTGGGGCCAAAGCAGTGACTTCATGAGACCATTCTTAGAGAAACACCATTAAGATGTCAGCGTTCTGGACAAGGCAGATAGTTTGTTGTCCTATTAGCAAATTGTCATGCTACCAAAATGTATTAAGAAATATATATTAAGGGAAGACAGGAACAGATTCCCTGGCAAGGAAGTTATTACAAATATTTTGAGTCAGGGAAAAGATAGTTTAGAGAGGACAATTTTTTTCCCTTTATGTGACTGTGTGTGTGTGTGTTTTTCTCTCACACACTCACACACACACCACCGAATGTGGCTGATTTTATCAATTAGGTAAGAAAAAATTCCAGAATATTCTCCTCATGGTCAGAATGCTTCCATAGGAAACACATAAATGAAGAGTGGGAAGTTAATAATTATTATACTATATTCCTCAAGAGAAAAGTAGGTAGAAACATGTACCTAGCTGATATGCCCAATACAACAGATATTTATGAAAGATGAGACCTTTCAAGGTAGGATGGAATCTAGATTTGTAGGGAGCCCATGGGTCATCTAGTTTATCCTGCAGCATGACAGGAGATTTTATGCAGAGATTACCCCTCTAATTCTGCAGAGGCTGTCATTACATCATCCATTGCTTTATCACTATTTACAAGGGTTGCTTCCTTTATGTATTAAAACATATGATCATTGAGAGTGAAATTGATACCTGGGCAGAGCCGCATTTCAAGGCCTTTGCATTACGTAAGTCTTTCTAAAACCCTTGAAATAAGGTATCAGTGGCACTTCAGTGTTGTATAGGCCTCATCCTGGCCCCATGAACAGAAGTGAATTTCCCCTAGTATGCCCTGAGGTGAACAAATTGCCACAGAGATAGATAATAAAGGCATGAAGTAAAATCTTTTCTCTACTGAAGTCAATATAGTTACTGCCATTGACTACAATGTATTCAAGATTTCACCCATGGTGTTTACCCTGAAGATCATACCATCTACTTAAAGCCAAAAACAAGAGATTGCAGTCAATTTGTAGACAGTAGGAAGAGATATTTGAGATTATTTTCTTTAATTAATGTACCGGTGTCTGGCTTGTGCTAAATTTCCATGTTATATTACTTATTGTCTGTGACTACCTAAATATTTATTGCTTGTTATTAATAAACCTATTCTAATGTTCCTTGTTTGGCCTTTTAACCCTTCCTTTTTATACATATGTTCCACTTGCTTACTCTGATTTTCCCAATTATTTTTAAATGTTGCTTATTTTCCCAATTATTTTTAAATGTTGCTTATTTTACACTAGCCCCCTAGATCAATCTCAGGAGGCTAATGAGGGCGATCAAAATTGCAAATCAAGCCCGGGATTTAAATATCACGCGTTTGATTTGCATGTTCCCGGCCGGTTGCCATTTTAGAAATTGACTAGCCCAAAGTAACTGCCCGTGTCTACACGCAGCAGTGAAACAGGATTCTGATTTAAAGCCCAACTCGAATTAGGTGGTATTCCTCCTGCAATGAGGTTTACCAGTTAATTTGATTTAGAGGCTTTAAATCAGGCTAGTCAATTTCTAAAATAGCGACCGGCCAGGAACATGCAAATCAAGCGCGGGATATTTAAACCCCGGGCTTGATTTGCAATTTTGGTCGTCCTCATTAGCCTCCCTAGATCGATCTATGGGGCTAGTGAAGACGTACCCTGAGTGTTTTAATTCATATTTAAACCTGGTATTTTTTAAATTAACTCATTCTTGCTTATTTTGTTATTATTTGTCCTCTATTTAATCCCACTATTTTCCAAGTTTCTTAATTCCTATTTAACTCTTTTTTTCTTAGAAATTCTTTTTAACCAGTACTTTTTTCTTTCATATTTATCTTATTCCACCCCTCATCTCCACTCATAATTCAAGTCAGGCTACAAGATGGCAGTCTCTGCCTGTCCTTCCTGTTGATTCCTCATGAGTAAAAATTATATACATGCTTAAGGCTATGTCTACACTACAGAGTTTTGTTGGAAAAATGGTCATTTTTCTAACAAAACTTGAGGATCATCCACACTGCAATTGAATTCTTCCACAAGAAAATTGAAAGAACAGAGGGGTTTTTCTGACATTGGTATTCCTCATTCTACGAAGAAGAAGCCTTTTTACGAAAGAGCTCTTTCACAAAAAGGCGTGTGTGGACGGGGAAGAGGGAGTTCTTTCAGAAGAAGAGGAAAGAGGAAAAAGCACAGGTGCCCTGTGGCCATTCAGTCCATAGTAATCACAGCTTACATGCAAGAGAGCGTTCATTCAGTTTGGATGCTCTCTTTCGAAAAAGCAGATCGCCTTTTTGATGTGCTTTTGCACTGTGGATGCTCTCTTTTGGAAGAAGTTTTTTCAGAAGCTCTCTTCCTCATTTATAGAGGAATAAGGGGTTTTGTGCAAAAAGGCGCTATCTACACAGCGCTTTTTTGTGCAAAAACCTCTTTTTCAAAAAGGATCAGAAGAGAATATGCAAATGAGTGTTAGATATGCAAATGAGTGCTCCATTTGCATTTCCTCATCCGGAAAAAATTCGTAGTGGAGCTGTAGCCATAGACATAAAGGTAACCTATGAATTTCAGATCTGGATCCAGATTTGGATTTCAAATTCAAATTCCCCAAAAGCTCAGAGCTCCTCAAATCAAGGATTTTGTCTTCGGTCTACTTAGCAGTTTGTTTGTAATTTCTAATAATATAGTCATTAGATTATTTCCCTCATTTGATTATAGAAGGCATAGAGAAATCATATCTGGGACTCACACAACTTGATACCGTCCCTTTAATAAGAGTCTCAGATGTTTTAATGTTAGTCTGTAACTTTAAAAACAATGAGCAGTCCTGTGGCACCTTAAAGACTAATACATATATTAGGTCATGAGCTTTCATGGGTAAAATCCCTGAATCGTGACCTTTTGCAGCATTTTATTATTTTAAAAAATCTGAACCAAAGTCAAATCAAGGCTTATTTTGAACACTTCTGTGAGTTTAGCTCATTTTTTCCCGTGTTTTATGAGGGCTACAAGGTGCATTTCCAAGGCAATCAGCTGAGTTGTTATTACGTTTTCTTGGAGGACTTTCTAAGACATTAGCACTGTAATTGCTGAAATATTTTAGGCAGGACAGAGACTAGATGTGTGCATCTCTAATCATAACTGAGAAACTGGATGTGGAACAACAAGGCCCATTTTTGTGAAACAAAAATTGGCCATACTGGTGGTACCGTATATTCCGGCGTACAAGACGACCTCTGATGTTAAAAACCATCCCCCAAAAATCGGGGGTCGTCTTGTACGCCGGGTATACATCCCAGGCGTGCCTGGGATGCCCCACCGCCGGCTTCCCCCGAGGCTTTGAAAGCCGCGGAGGGGCTCCGGCGGGGGAGCAGCCCAGGCGCGCCTGGGATGCCCCCCCTGCCGGCTTCCCCCGAGGCTTTGAAAGCCGCGGAGGGGCTCCGGCGGGGGAGCAGCCCAGGCGCGCCTGGGATGCCCCCCGCCGGCTTCCCCCGAGGCTTTCAAAGCTGCTGCGGCTTTGCTCCCGGTGCCTCTGGTCTGCTGGGGACCATCTCCAGCAGACCAGGGACACCGGGAGCAAAGGAGGCGGAGGGGCGCTGGGGTATAAGATGAAACCCTATCTTTTAATTAAAAAGATAGGGGGTCGTCTTATACGCCCAGTCGCCCTATACGCCGGAAAATACGGTAACTCTTGATTTCACTCAGTAGATCAGTAAAACATCATTCTTGAGACTTGCTTTTGTAACTGAATGGATCATTATAATGTTGTGACGGGGAGGCACTAACTTTAGGAAGATATTGCTTCATTTTGAGGAACTGTGTGTGCAGATGCCATCTAGTGAATCCTCAGAGCACTAGTTGTAGGCAATGTAGGATAGTACCTAGGCTTCTGGACTAAGACTCAGGAGAGCTGAATTCTGTCCCTATCTCTGTTGTGTGATCTTGAACATGTCAGTTCTCTCTTTGTGTTCCTGTTACCCTTTGGGGACAGCCTCTCAGCAGGTATCTCTTCACTTAGAGCTGGGAAAGTAATTCTACGTTTGTGGAGCCATACCCATGATAGTTCTGATTGAGCAAAAGCACCAAAAATGAACTACAGTGTACCTCTCAGCTTGGACAGGTATATATTTGGAGGAGATTGCACTTGCACTGCTCCAAATGAGTTGCACGGCTCCAAATTTGAGTTTGAGGCCTCTAGGCATTAGGTTAAAATAATACAGTGCTATCCAGCACTCTGTTAGTCAAAAAATTTTGTTTACAGGCATAGGCTCAAGCCACAATACTACCATGTCTTCAGGCATGTGCACCTGTCCAGGTGGCTCTTACAGAGCTTCTGACAAGTAGCTGATATCATCAGCCCGTGCCTCCTTCCCTCTCAGCCTGCCTCGAGCTGCCAGGAACTGGATCTCCTGTGGGCGGGGCAGAGCAATAAGCTTGGTTATCCAGCACATTCAATTAACTGGCAACTCTCATTCCCCATGAGTTCTGGATAACGAAGCTTTTACTGTACATTGATTTGGAATTACTGCTGCAACTTGTAGCTTTATTTGGATTTCCTTTTATTGTTATTAACTAAGATTTATTTGTGTGATGCCTATTTATGATTAAGGAATATCTTTTTACTGATGTCAGTGGGATATGCAATGGTAAATTGCAATTGTCTATGTAAGAGAGGCTCCTTCTGTCTCCTATTATTCTGTGTCTCTTGTGAGTTTTCTTTGATTGTTTTGTGGACTGGGGCAGTCTGGAACTAGAGAGAGCTGTAGATTTCTCACACCATTCATGATGTTTGCTGCAATAATGTGTCTTGGTAAGTAAAATTAAGAGAGTATTATAGTTAAATACTAAATAAGCAGGGTTTTCCAAGATAATAATGGACATTCATTTAATTGTAAAATATACATTGCAACCAAAATATCCATAATCTAAAAGCTATATTATCAAATAACAAGGCAATTTACTACTTTCTGTCCCACACTATGGAGGAGGGGAAAGAGCCAAGAATGAGTTAGGAAGGCTCTAAACTCTCAAGCCTTCTTCCTGACCCCTTCCCTGTACATCCCCCTTCATATACTTTGTGCATAGTCATATCTTTTTAAGTCTGGGATGATCAAGAAGCACGTTGGTATATACTTTAAAATTTTGACTCATTCTGGCCAGCTGTGAATCAATATATGTCCATTCAGACAATACATAGTGTGCAGACAAAGACAAAATCTAACATACAGAGGAAAATATAGCCCATCCTAAAATATAAAACAAGTTGTATGTTCTGAAATCAATGATGTGAATGAGTGTATTTTAAGGTGCACTCATCCTAGTACATAAAAGCCTTGCACACAATTTAAAATAACCCCTATTTCTGTCCCTAAAAGGGCCTAAACTCTCTGTTCCTCCTTTGGAATAATTGCTGTAGCTTTGGGGATCACATAGGTGGTCATCTTGTAGAAGGACGTTACTGGGTCATACTGTTGTTCCATGATTAGCAACGCCTGAACAAATAGATGCAGTGTGACCCTAAGAGCTGTAAGATTGAGGCTTGTCCTGATTTCCAGGGGACGGTCACATCATATAATATAACCAGAGTAGTTATCCTTCAGCCAGGATCATTACAATTATGCTGAGTTTATAGATGAGGATGATAAGGTGAGAACCCCTAAATATTTCAGTCTTTGCTTTGTAATGCACTCTATTATCGCAACTGTCATTGCAGTCACGGTCTGAATAAAATAAGAGAATCACAGGTTTATAAAAGACAGCATCTAGGCTAGTCCTCTGACAACATGCAGGATTTGTTGTGTCTAAACCATCCAAAACAAAGGGCAATTCACCCTCTCTTTGAAAATTTCCAGTGAAGGAGATTTCATGACCTCCCCCAGGCAGGCTGTTCCACTGTCCTTCTGTTCTTACTGTTAGGAAGTTTTTTCCTGAGATCAATCTAAAATTTGCTAAAGTCTGTAGTTTGAACCCATTGCCTATGGTCCTGTCATCTGTGGCAATAGAGTACCTCAGGGTGCATCCACACAGCACTCTTACCTTGAAAGAATCAAAACTGTAGTAGACATGTCCCAGGGTAAGAAAAAAAATGGTTCCCTGACCCAAAGTTGCATAGCTTATTTTGAGGTACTTTCGAAATAGCTTATTTCGAAATTTGGCACTGTCTACATAGTGCCAAATTTTAAACTAAGGCACTATTCCGAAACATCCCTTAATCCTCATGCAATGAGGTTTATAGGGATGTCAGAAGAGCGAGCCTGTTATATTCAACTATTTTGGGATGCTGGAAATATGCCAAAATAGCTCTGCAGTGTAGACAATAACTCAGAGTCCAGGAGGAGGAGGAGGAGAAGGAGGCAAATGCAAACACTTAATTAAATTATACTTTTCACACAAAACAGTATTTCTGATCACCAGTGAGGGAGAATTTTGGAAAGGGGTCATCTATCATTGCTTCTTTTCAGCAAAAGAAACAATAAAAGATATTGCTATCAGATAACTTTTCTCTGAAGATTAATTGTCCTTACTGACAACCCAAAACATTTTCATTTTCCCCTTACTATAATGTGTTGACTGCAGTGAGTTTTGCCATATCTGGCTGCTACAACACTTAAAATGCCTTAGGGTGCATTTTGTTTCCAATAAAAGCACATTAGATCTACTTTTATAAGAAATGGAGCTGCTAATCTCAGCAGTGCTGTTGATTGTGCATGGCCTCCGCACACTATACATGGACAATTAAATTTACAAACCATTTCAAAATTACATACAGCACGCAACAAAAATGAAGCTTGTGGTGTTTGGATGGGTGAACTTGATGCCTGATAAATTGTTCCATTCTGCCATCTTTCCAGCTCCTTTGCAGGGTACAGCACATATGTCAGAAGAAAAGACATTAACTAATAATATTTTATGTACTTTAAAATGAAAAAACCCTTGCAGTGGTAATGAGGCTAATTTTTAATGATGACAGAGACAGTGTCTTAAAATAAGCAATTTCTGCACTTTCTTCAACTGAATGGCAGCATTTCTCAGGAAGTAAAACAAACAGTGAAATATCAGACTGTTGCAAATAAACAAGACAATAATACAAGGATCTCTGAGGAACATGTGGGTGGGGTTGTTAAAGGATTCTAAGAAAGCTAGACACTGTAACCCGTAAGGTCAATATGTCCCATTATATTCACCCCATTACAGTCATTGGTTTGTCTTTTGTTATGTTCAGCTGTACCACAAGAAACCTATGTGCCTATATCCTATAAGATATTAGCTGGAGCATAAATTAGCATAAATGTGGTTAAGTAAGTCTTGAACCTTGGCACAGATCAACCATTACCTTTATATTTTGAGACCTAAAAAGAGCTTACTCAATGGCAGGAGTTAGAATGTTCCAGTCAGTGCGACTGCAGGTGATGTGGAAGTAATAACCACAATTCCACTTAAGCAAGGGGTGACGTGCGGGTGATGTTATAATCATGCACTACACATATCAATATGTTAATGTATAGAATAATTATGCATCAGTATTATATTAATTAAAAACTACATATGGGCATAATAATAGGCACAGAGGGCTGAGCATAAGCAGATTAAGCTCAGACCCTATAATAAGGCAGTCATCATGTAGTCTGGAATTGTTCTTCCCTGTTTGTTGCTTGCTTCTTTTCTAGTGGATCCTTCAACTCACTGGAGGACTAGATCCATCTGTCAATTTATGCCAGAGACAGAGCTGGTCCTGTTGTCTCTTGCCACCAGAGACTCGGTTAAGTGTGGAGTATGCAGTTCTAAAAGTTTAAGCATAGAATTATACCATAGAATACCCTGATCCTGTATTATCTTCACATTGTTTTTTAGTTTTCTCCATTATTTTAATGTTAGTATCTAAGGGTCGACATTGCAAATGAAGTGGGGATTTAAATATCCCGCACTTCATTTGCATAAAAATGGATACCGCTTTTTGCAGATTCAGCACTTTGTTGGCAAAAAGCAGCAGTCTAGAGGGGGATCTGTAGAGAAAGAAAGCCTTTTTTGACAGATCCTCCTTGCTTACAGTCTAGATCTAGATCCCCCTCTAGACTGCTGCTTTTTGCCAACAAAGTGCAGAGTCGGCAAAAAGCGGAGGCCATTTTTATGCAAATGAAGTGTGGAATATTTAAATCCCCATTTCATTTGTAATGTCGACCTACCTAAAATACATCCCTCTGCCGACAGAGGGATGCAGTCTAGACATACCCTAAGGTTTTACTTTGCCCTCAGTGTGACTGTCTCCCACAAGGTATGAAGCTTCATAGTGTGAATTCTGTGTAGCCTGATTCTGCGAGAAGCACCTTATTTAAGTCAGATCAAGTGGTCATTAAGCTAAACATTACCAGTCTTACAAAGGTTCAGTTAACAACACCTAACTTCTATTGACTTTTTCACCATTTGAATTCCCAGCCTAGAACTTTAAAGTAAGAAGAGAGGTGAAGACCGAATAGTTAATGTAAGGTCTGATCAGTGCTTATCCTTAACTTTGGTATCTTTAGATCTACCTCAATCATCAGCCAATTTTGATTTGAAACTTTGAAGCAGATTTGAACATTAGCTGGGCAATTGGGTGTTTCCTGTAGGACTGTATATCAATTTTGCTCTACTGAAGTCTATCTGGGGAGAAAGGAAAAGACTGTCCCAAGATGAGCCACCTTGAATACTAACTGGATTAACAGGGGTGTGCTGTCAAGAGAGAGGTACTAGTTCAGGGGTGGGCAAAATTTTTTAACTGGGGACCACTTCAGAAATTTTTGAAGTGGCTCTAGGCTGCCCCAAAAGGGGCAGGGCCTCAGGCTGAAGGGGGTAGAGCCAGGACACTTCCATGCTTTCCCGCCCACAGACTCTGATTGGTCTGGGAGTGGGAAAGCGTATGAAGTCTTCGCCCCCCACACCTCCCAGAGAGAACCCGCTAGCTGTTCTGAAAAGCTGGCGTTTCCCTCTAGGCGCCCACACCCCTGGCAGTGGGAGGAGACTTTGCACGTGCATGCCTCCTTGCCCCGAGGTCAATCAGAGCCTGGGGATAAGGGGAGCATGTGAAGTCTCCTCCTGCCCTGCCCCGTCCTGCAAGGAACACATGGCACTTCTAAGTCTCTCACTCTCTGCTCTCTGGCATGCAGCACTTAGAGTCAACTTAGGGTTGATTCTAAGTGCTGCTTGCTCCCCCATCCCTAGGCCATGATTGCCCTGGCAGTGGGGAAGTGGCAGAACCTTTGTGGGCTGAATCAACCCACTTGGCAGGCCGGATCTGGCCCATGGAGGCCCTTTTGCTGACCCCTGTCATAGTTTTTGGGGGGAAGCAGACTGACACACATGATACGTATAACCAAGTACCTAAATTGTAGCTTATGTGGTGTAATGTTCCTTGGTATACTTCGCCAGCCAACCTTTTGGACTAGCAGAAAAAAATGGCCTAGTGCTGTTGGTAAAGATGTATCAAGCAGGCTATTTGTGTTTGTTAGTAATGTTAAAAAAGGATCAGACCAGAAGGGTTCTTGTAACTTGCTCTTGTCATCCCTTTTTCCCTTAGAACAGATTTCTTTTTTTAATTTAAGAGTGTAAGAATGTTTTTGTAATATAGAAGAATTTGTAATAGCAATAGCTACTTTAATCTTAGATTATTTTGTACTAGATCTATTCTTATGAAAGTAACTGTAATTTCTGTTTGCATGACTGAAGAATATGAGCATTGAGATTAATCTGAAGGCCAACACAGCATCCAGATGGTCAGAGGAGGAGCCGGAGACTTGGGGGTACAAAGGAACTATCGAATGTGTTCATAATCATTGACAGATTAGAGACCCTGAAGTTAGAAGCAAGCACTCCCAACATGTGCAGATAACAAATCCTATTGAAACCAGGATGGCGTAACACCTAGGAAAGTTGTCAGCAGACTGATATTAAGAAACAATGAAAATAATGTTCAGATAAACATATGTTGCAAAGTGACTGATTACAACATGATGCAGCAGAATCCATAGATTTGCATGAGAAGGTATTCCTATAAAAGATGGGGTGTCTTGCATGGTTCTTTGGGTTCCATCTTGCCAAGATCTGGAGCATCAGTGTGGACCAACATAGCCTGGCTTCTCCCTTGTTCTCGGCTTAACAGGCCATGAGGTTGATGTGAGCAAGAGACTGGTAACTATAATGACATTGGCAAGACTGGTGTGTGTGTGTGTGTGTGTGTGTGTGACTAGATATGCTTTTTACTTTGTGTTATCAATAAATACAATGGATTGCCTTGTCCCCTACAAATATCCTGTGTGTGTTTTTATAAGCATAACACACACATCACTGAAAGTACCTGAAGAAGTTTGATTATCATCAAGGATAATAGGCTTTATGTAAAACAGACATGCATGTAGATTGTAGTTTTAAAATATTCTCTCTAAACGCTTAGTTCAAAATAAACAATATTTTGTTCAAAATAAGCTGTCAGCTGACTGTGCAGCACTGGCTACAGAGTCCCAAACAAAAGAACTGTAATTGTGTGAACTCAGTCAGCCCTAGTTTGCAATGGTTGGTATGCAGAGTACCCTAGCTCAGGGCCTAGTCTAAGAGTGGGAGAATTACAGAATTCTACCCTAGAATACAATAAGGCACAAGGTCAGACACAAGAGCAGTGCACTCACAGAGACAAGGAAGGAAACAGAGGTGTTGCTAGTCCTGTAAATCTGACTAACCCAATTAATTTTTTCTTTAGGTTTGAAAATATCCATTACCTTTCACCCACACACACTTCTACCTGCCTCTCAAAAAATGAAACACAAATTCTTACTGCCAAAATACAAATTTGTATTGCGACTGATCCTACCATTGAAATCAAAGGGGACCATGTCATTGATACTAATTAGTACACCATTAAGACTACTGTGAGTTAAAGTCATCATTGGTGTGACTCTGCTAAGTACAAAGTAAGTATTCTAGGGATGGCTCTATGTATTTCAAGCATGACTGGATGAAAGAGACACCAAAAAGTCTTGTTTTACCATCCAATTCGCAGACCAAACAGGTTCAGATTAACACTGTACTAATAATTTTCTTTTAGGGAATTTTTTTCCCTTGGACACACAGATTAGATTCCCTTGAGTTTCAGATAAAAACAGACCTAATAATTGTCAATAAAACTATATAATATAACTTTATGTGATAAATTTTATATTATTTTAACAACAACAAAAACATAGATCAGCCCTAGTTCATGCAGAAGTTAAGCAATTTCTTAATTTTGTAATGATAACATGTAAGCAGAGATGGTTAACTGGAAAACTTGTTAATTAAATACTTTGATGAAAAATGCCAGTTGATGAATAATGAATTTGGTTAATTATATTTATCTGGTGTAAGGCCAGAGCCTGCACCTCCTCAAGGGTGCAGCACACAGAACGGCACACTGTCCCATGCCTGGCTGTGAGGCTCAGCCATCTGCTCCTGGGAAAACCGCAGCGTCACAGCCTTGTGAGCGTGGCCCCCACTGAGCCCCTCGCCTGCTCCCGGTGCCTTGGCTGGCTCCCCGAGGGAAGTCCCCACTGTGGCCACACATGTCCCTGGGCTACGTGTGTGAGGGCTAGTGGGAGGGGGAGCAGGGAAGTGCTCGGGCCGGCCCTAGGGCCACCTGAGTTTTGCTGCAAGGATGGGACACTCCCCAGTCACTCTCCTGGTTCCATCTGGGAGACATCCCACGTGATGGGGATCTGAGAGCCCAGACCTCGTCTGCTAAATGTGCTCCCGGGCACTGTGGGGGGATTCATCTTGCTCCCTGTCAAACACCATTGATTAGCGCAAAGCCTAACAGCCTCCACCAGCAGGGAGTTCCACAGGTTAACACAACACAAGCACCCTCCCACTCTCCAAGGGGCCAGGACACACACCAGTGGTTACAATACATGGAGGAGGACCTTACTCCAAGGGTGGTCCTGTATACAAACATACAACACGGGGGGGGGGGGGGGAGTAACCAAGTGGGCCCAAGCCACACTACTGTGGTGTCACCTGGGCTTGGGGGGGAGGGCATGAGGTATGGGGACAGTGGCCGGGCTGTCTGACTGACCCATCCTTTCTTCTGTTCCCTGCAGCGGGACCAAGCACAAGCCGGGGACCCTCTAGCCCTGCAGTAGCAGCAGCAGCATCACCCCCAGCTGCCCAACCACCAAGGCGGCGGCTCCGCCATCAGGACCAGCTCCTTTGGTGCCACGTGCAGGCCATCGAGCGCGTCGAGGCAGCCATCACTTGTCATGTGGAGGCGGACCTGCAGTGATGCCAGGAGGCCTGGGGCTCCTTCCAGGCCAGTGCGTCCACATGGCAGATTCAGTAGCCACCCTCACTGCACACATTGGCCATGCCATCCACTATGGCATGGCCTTGCCCCATGCACCCGCCACCCCTCCCTTAGCACCTCCCCTGCCCCCTCCTGCAATGGCCCCTCCTGCTCCTGCCCAAGCTCCTCCTGCTCCTGTCCCTGCCCCTCCTGCCCACCTCCCCGTGCTGCCTGCCCCGACGCAGCCTGCCCCCCATGTGCAGGTCCGCCCCCGCAGGAGCAGTCGCAGGGTCCAACCCTCCCAGGAGTAGCTCCTGCCCCTCCCAGTTGAAGGTCTCCTCCCTCTCCCAGGTGAAGGTCTCCTCCCTCTCCCCATTGTAAATAAAAACTTACAAGTTTGTATTAAAAAAAACCCTGTGTTTGGTGTTTATTGGGAGGTAAGGGGAGGGGAGGGGGAAGGAGAGGAGATGGGAGGGAGTTGTAAAGGGAGACCAAGGCAACCCTACTATGGGGCCTGGGAGAACATGTCCGTCAGAGCCTCCCAGATGCGCACCCCATCGTGGTGCGCCTGGCGGATGGTAGCTGTGTGGGGCTGTTCATAGGCCTGGCCCTCGCCTGCCATCCATGTTGGGAGGAAGGCCTCCCACCTCCACTCCACGAGATTGTGGAGCACGCAGCACACGGCCACTACCTCCGGGACATTCCGCTCATCCATCTCGAGACGGGTGAGCAAACAACGAAAGCAGGCTTTCAAGCGGCCGAAGGCGCACTCCACTTGGTTGCGGGCCCGGTTGAGGCAGTTGTTGAACCGAGCCCCGTTCTGGTCCAGCTGCCCGTGTAAGGACACATTAGCCAGGGCAGCAGGGGGTAGGCCACATCCCCCACGACACAGATGGGCATAGGCACATCCCTGACAGTAAACTCCCGCCGGGGGAAATAAGTGCCCGCCTCCAGCCTGCGAAATAGGCTGGCATTCCCTAGGATGCAGGAGTCATGTGCCTGCCAGACCAGCCCGCATAAACGTCCAGGAAGCGGTCATGGTGGTTCACGAGGGCCTGGAGCACAATAGAGAAGTACCCCTTTCTGTTTATAAAATGGGCTGCTCGATGCTCCGGGGCATGGACGGGGATGTGGGTTGCATCCAGGGCTCCCCTGCTGTTGGGGAACCCGAGGGAAGCGAAGCCGGCCACCGTAGCATCCACGTCGTGCAGGCGGATGACTCTCGGGAACAGGACATCATTGATGTCATGGACGACCTGCAGAAGGGTGCAGAGAAACACAGGGGAACACATCACATAAGGCAGGGTGAGTGTGTGCTCCCTTGGGCCCCCCCCCCCATGATGCCCTCTGTGCTCACGCACACACACACACCAGGGCCCCTTTGCCCCATGGGCCCGCCCCCACCAGCAGGCCTGTGCAAGGGAGGGATGGCCCAAACCCCTGGGTGACCTAGCCTGGAGTCTTGGCTGCCCCTCGGCATGGAGTGCAGCACCCTCCCCCAACTCCACTCCCCACGGGACTTGCCTCCATCACGATGGCACCGACGGTCGATCTGCCCACCCTGAACTGGTGTGTCACTCATCGGTAGCTGTCCAGGGTGGCTAGCTTCCAGACTGCGATGGTGACCCTCTTGTTGATGGGGATGGGTGCCCGCAGGTGGGTGGTGGCTCTCTGGAGTGCAGGGGCGAGCCAGGCACATAGCTCCAGGAATGTCCACTTTCGCATGCGAAAGTTCCGGAGCCATTGCTGGTCGCCCGTTTGCCCCAGGACCAGCCGGTTCTATCAGTCGGTGCTGGTGTTCAGTCTCCACAGTGGCCTCTCCACACTGGGGTGGGGATGCCACAGGGACTCCATGGCCTCCGTGCTGAGGGAGCCCAGTGATCTGCACCTCCAGGTCCTGGAAGAGGAGGGCAGCAGCCTGAAGCACCAGCTGCAGGCACACCGAAATGGCCAGAAGGGGCCAGAGCAGGCACATGGCCACCCCTGGCTCCATGGTACAAAAAACAAGGCAGAAGAAAAAAAAAGGCACTAAAAGGCACAAGGCAGTGGTGTCCAAAAAGGCACAGGGCAACCACCAAAACTGCTACGGCTGTCAGTCCCTGCAAGAAGTCCTATAGCTCGCAGCAGGAGAGAAACAGCTGTCTTAGGAGATCCCTTTAAGCATATGTCTCAAAGGAGCTCCAGCCCCTGCCCCCGGAAAGGGCTGGTGCCCTTTTGCCCTTTTCAAAATGGTTCCGGGCTTCTGCTTTTGCGCAAAAGCGTCTCGTCAATGTAGATGTGCTTTTGCACAAAAGCGCATCGTTGTAACGATAACTCCAGGACCAATCTAGACGCACTTTTGCAGAAATATTTTTAACGGAAAAACTCTCTAGCATTTCCTAACTTTTCAGTAGTTGACTTGACTTTAAACAATGTTATTTTAATGTAGTTTTTTTGTTTGTGTAATATCAATCTATTTAATATATGCTGTCAACTAAAGTATTGTGGGGATGCCAACGAATAAGTATTTGAATTGTATTTAAACTCTATCAATGCAGATATTGGCAAGGAGCTGTGGATTATAAAAGTATCCATCTGGAGTAAGTGCTGGAGAGGTTATCTGCTGGTATTTATCCAATTATTGAACTAACAGGTATGTAACACAAAATACAGAAGCCTAACAAATGTCATGCTAACCACTTTTCAAAGATATAATTGATCATCAAATTCCAATAACAGTTTAGGTACTTTAGTTGATATTGAGATTAATATACAGCTTCCTGCAGCAAAAACCTGTTCAGTTTCTGACCTTGACTGGTAGTAAATCCAATCAATATTTAGAGCAATCAAGCCTTCTAGAGAGGATACATTGAACACATTAGTTTTCTAAAGAAGCCTGTCAGCAGCTGAAAAATCTAATAGAGTCTGAGGGATATGATGGACTAGAACTGAGCAATAACCTAAAAAATAAAGAAATCCATGAATATTCGCCTCAGTAAAAAATGGAATTTGCTTAAACTGTGTTTTCATTCTTTGTGTTCACGCTCTGTAACTATTCAAGCAAATTAGTTTGCTGAAGGAGTTTGCAATGAAACATTTAATATTAAGCAAAAACTAGACATTATTCATGCAATGAGAATTTTATACCAGAAAAGTAGTATTCACATGGGACACCTGATTCCAAAATATGCACTGATACAGTCCAGGAGTGCCAATGATACTAATGCATCCAAACAGAACTAATGAACACAGCTCAAATTCACTCCCTACAAACATTCCACGGGCCAAGAAATAATCAGAGGAAATCTGGGACCATTAATGAATAAAAGTGAGAAATGTTATATTTCTCACGGAAGATGTATGAATAGAAAAGAGGCTAAATCCACTGACAAATTGATTTACTATAAATTAATCTTCCACCTCCAGTATGATTGAACTAATTTTCACATATTGTTTTCCTTTTACATTGGCGATTTATGCTTTAATAATAATAATAATAATAATAATAATAATAATAGTAACACAGAGATTTGCAGTGATATAATGTTACATTTTGAGACTTCTGTAAAAACATGAATGAATGTCTTGTTGGATAGGTTAAATATTGGTATTCCTGTTATATGGAGGAGGATACTGAAAAGAGAGACAATGAAGACATCCAAAAGGCATTGAAGGTGGCCAACTTTTGTGCATGTTCAACTTTCTGTGAACAAAATGTTTGTGTGTGCATTTTTCAAGCAAGATCATCTGCACACAGTTGATAGAATTTGTATATGCAAAATTCATTTGCTCAAACTCCTTTTGAGAGAAAAGTCTTTAATCGTGGTGGTGTAATATATAATATAATAAAATGGTGGAACAGAGCTTAAAGTAAGAGCTTGTAGGAGGTCCCCACCTCCTCTCTCTGGACCAGATACTAGAAGGCAATGTGATCACATCTATGTACACAGACATATGGCCAGTACATTAGACTATCCAGACTATAATAAGCAATTTGGAAGCTTCCACCTAGACATCTCTGGGCCATAAAGGAGTGTTGTAGAGCTCCACAAGAGCTGTTGACCTTGTACTATAAATAAAAAAGATGAGCATTTTCTCTCAGTCTAATTCTGGTGAAAGATCAATTTGACGGTCTCATTTAAGCACACTTCATTCTTGTCACCCCCGGTATTGTCTGATTTATTTGGGGTTATAAAATATATACCAAAAAATTCATGTAGTGATGCTCTAGACAGGTCAGTAGTTTCTGTCAACATGTAAACCAAGAAACCGACCTTTGAAACAATCACACATATGAATAACTTCACTCACGTGCAGGATTGGTCTCCCAATATATAGTAGGTGAGCTGAGACACACACAAGGCCTTTACATGTCAGTTAGTATAGGTTGAACCTCTCTAGTCTAGCATTCTGAGGACCTGACAAATGCCAAACCAAAATTTGTTGAACCACAGGAGGTCAATATTGTTTAGCAGAGTTACCAACACTTCCAGTGCTCACTAGGCTCTGAGAAGACATTCAGGGGTAGATTAGAGCTAAATAACAGCACAGAACACTGAAAGCCAGGACTGGTGGTTGAAAATATACTTTATGGGACTGCAGGAAACTTGGCTACACTCATGCTAAGTGGTCATCTGGTTAACAAAAAATCATGCCAGACCCCGGATGTTACCAGACCAGAAAATGCCAGACTAGAGAGGGTCAACCTGTTCATAAATTCAGTATTTACTATGTACATCTTTCATTTCACAATCTACTTTCCTTTTTATTCAGGAAAGAAAATTGGTGAGCTAATTTTTGTCCACTTATAAATATAACATTTGATCTTTGGTAGTATAGCTTCATCTAGGAAAATCTGCCTCTTAAAATACTGAATCCAGGCAAAATCAGACAGACAGGCATAGTTGTCTTTTCCATTTCTTCCTCTCTTTATTTCCTGCAAAATAAAAATTGATCTTTAAGAAGTGTAAGGAACACAAGTATTGACTTGACTCACTCTGATGTACTTGAGTCTTGGTTTGGGTCACTTCTCATTTTAAGGGGAGCAAGCAACTGCTATCATTTTGCCTTTTGGAAGACTATTCTGTAACAGCTTGAGATACTGGTTTAACTTTGCTCTATGGAGTACAGGCCTCTTATGAAGTAATTGTAACTGAATCTTGAATGACGTAGTGAAGGGAACATGGAGGAGGCAGTGTATGAGTTGCCTGTCTCTTTCTCTGTCTCCCACAAACCTGAATGCCAAATGAGTTGACTTCAAAATGATTAGGGTAGATTCTGAAGTGAGGCCACTTTTGCACACGGAGCAATACGAGCAGGGACACCATTTTGATTTTTTGGGGAGCGGGCAATCTGTGCATGCCATGATGGGGGAGAGGGAGAGTGAAAATATGGGGAGCAGACTGAGGACAGAGGCTTCAGCAGAGTTACTGAGCATGCTCAGTACAAGCCAAGCACTAAATGAGGAAGGGGGGGAACCAATCCCATCTGCTTCTCCCCTCTCCCACCCTCCCCCCACCATGCATCATCTCTATCCAGGGGCTACCAAAGTCCTGAAAAACTCTACCTTTTTGGCAGACAACTTAGCAGTTAGCTGACAGGAGCACTGTATCTAATTCCTATTTAAAAAGAAGATTAAATAAATATTTGACCCACTCAGCTCTAACACTAACATATTCTGACATCTTGTGGCAAGTTACTTAAGGGACACTGGTTAGCCTTAAAATTTTAATGTATATTCTTACTTTGTTACTAACTCTGTGGAGAGAGAGAGACTCTATCAGGACTCCTGGGCTCTATCTCAGATCTGGAAGGGGAGTGGGGTACAGTGGGTTACAGCAAGGGGGCAGATACATTTCAGCTTTATGTAAGAACAACAGAATGGCCATACTGGGTTAGACCAAAAGTCCTTGTAGCTCAGTAGCCTGTCTTCTAACAGTGCCTATGCCAGGTGCTTCCAAACGAATAAACAGAACAGGCAATTATCATAATCCATACCCTGTTTCCTATTCCCAACTTCTGGCAAACAGAAGCTCTGGACAACAATCCTGCCCATTCTGGCCAGTAGCCATTAATGGATCTATCCTCCTTGAACTTATTTTGTTCTTAGTGGAATCCTGTTAGAGTTTGGGCTTTTCCACCATTTCCTAGCAAAGAGTTCTACTAGTTGATTGTGAAAAAAATAATTTATTTTGTTTGTTTTAAATTGGCTGCCTATAAATGTAATTGGGTCAGCTTCTTGTGTTATGTTAGAGAAGGAATAAATAACATTTCCTTATCCTATTTTTTCCACACCATTCATGATTTTCCAGACATCTCACCTATCTCCCCACCCTTTAGTCATTTCTTTTCCAAACTGAAAATTCCTAGTCTTGTTAATCTCCCCTCAAATGGAAGCTGTTCCTTACCCCTAGTAATATCTGTTGCCCTTTCTGTATCTTTTCCAAATACAATATATCTTTTTTAGATGGGTTGACCAGGTCTGCACACAGTATTCAACATGTGGGCATACAATGACTTTCTATAGAGGCAATATGGTATTTTGTCTTATTACATATTCCTTTCCTAATGATTCCCAATATTCCGTTAGCTTTTTAGTTTTTAGACTGCCATTGCACATTGAGCAGATGTTTTCGGGGAACTATCCACAATGATTCCAAGATCTCTTTCTTGAGTAGTAGCAGTTATTTTGTATCTACAGTTAGGATTATATTTTCCCAAGTGCATTACTTTGCACTTATCAACACTGAATTCCATCTGCCTTTGTGTTGTCCAGTCACCCAATTTTGTGAAATCCCTTTGTAGCTCTTTGCAGTCAGCTTTGGATTTGTCCCTGTTCACCCCCTTTTCAAGAACATTTGTAAGTTTAACACAGTGATCCAAATGCAGATCCCTGCAGGACAACACCCCATCTTTTAAGTGAAGTACTGGGCAATGTTTTCACGATGATCTAACAATCCTTCAGTTACTGGCATGCCCAGCCTTTTTTAATCTTAATCATGCTGCCTTCTTCATTTTATAACAAATTCCCTGCCCCAAAGACAAAGCTGCAAGCAGCTCAAACTCTGATGTATTTAAGAACTACCTCTGGAGTCAGGGCATGCAACTTTAAGCAGACCTCAATTCTTGCGCAAATGCTTTGACGTTCCCGTTCGGGCAAAAGCCCTTTTCCGGAAATGTTTTTGCACAAGAGGGCCAGTGTAGACAGCTAAAAAGTGTTTTGCGCAAAAAAGCCCCAATGGCAAAAATGGCAATCAGGGCTTTCTTGTGCAAAAACGCGTCTAGATTGGCACGGACGCTTTTCCGCAAGAAGTGCTTTTGTGCAAAAGCATCTGTACAAATCTAGATGCTCTTTTCCGCAAATGCTTTTAAAGGAAAAACATTTCCGTTAAAAGCATTTGTGGAAAATCATGCCAGTCTAGACGTAGCCTGATAGTTGAGTTCCTGCCTTGTTTCCTAATCTAATTGTAATGCAATTTAACATTCTTCTCACACACATTGGGCACATTGAAATATTGGGGTATACATTTAAAAGTCCAACTAGAAAACACAAACATTGCATACATCCAACGGTCTATTTCGGTTAATCTTATCTTCTACATTTTCTAAGATTTGTGAATTTCAAAATTTTCTTTTCTTTTTCATGTTTTGGCTTTTAAATTTCCACTACTGTTTTCCACTGAACAGCTGTCATCTTAAGCCAAACCTGTGGCACATATGGGAGCATGCTGAGTTTGTGCTCTGTCAGGTGATGCATAAGGAAATACTGCAGGTTCAGAAACCTACCTACAGCCAGCATCAATTACCTCACTGCCTATGCTAACCTATCTGTGTCCTCTTGTGCCCCAAATATGGACAATAGTCCATGATGAGGCAAACGGGATCATATGGGAGAGAGTGGGCATCACATCTGATCAAGAACCCAAACTCAGGTTCAGAGCAATCACTTTGTTAAAAAAATAATTACTACTTGCTGGATTAGCTGTACCATAAATAACTACCTGACATACCTGGCAGTGTGATGGATGGAGCAGGACTATTCCTTACTCAAATGCACATCTACCAGTGTTGTTGGTCAGAGGAACATCTGATCTATATTTAATATACAGTAAATTAAAAAACAAGTGAAGTGAACACAGCTGCTAATCACTACCCTCAATTCCACCCCCTTCCCTTCATTGGAGAGCATCAATTATTTCTAAATACAAGAATAATTAAAAAATAGGAATAGATTAATAGATGCTAGAGCATCTCTGCACTTTGATTATCTTAAGTATAATACTTAGCATACATCTGCAAATCTTGTCCTCTTAAATCAGTCGCATGCTCCATCTTAATTGTTCCAGGTGTTGTAGTCAGTAAACGTTCACTGAAAATGTTATGCCTGCTCTATACTTTGAAGATATATTTTCTATATAAAATTCATTTTCCCTATAAACCCTTTAAAATAAAAATGATTTCTGTATATGAAAAAGTCATTATACCACCAGAAAGCAAATAAAACTTGCAACCATCATAGTATATGTTTTGAAGTTTTATGGATGTGTGTTTGTGTAGACCAGATGTGATACAGTTAACATTCTGAATGTGTTTAATTTATTATCTCAAAAGAAAATTAAACTAAGCAAAAACAGTGAAAGTGAAATTGTAGATACTACTTTCACTGTCCATATATGAAATAGAAAAGAAAACAGCTTATGGTACACAATGAACACCAATTCAATTTTTAAAATCATGCCATTTCAATAATGCATTGGTGTTTATAGTAGTAATTGTAAGGATTTTCTAAAATATATATTTTTAAATAATTGGCATTGATTATGATATATTTTGATACTGATTATGGTATATGCATTTCATATGTACTTACTAGCTTCTATTTTGTGTACTAATTGTTATTGATTATACAACAAATACAATAGCCCTAACACATTCAAACATAATTGTATCTAACATGTATAATATAATGTTCTTATAATTTCCCATGCTCTTCACTCTAGCTCATTCCTCCCCAAAATTGAAAGTGATATGAAAAAGAGGACATTGTATTTTCGATCCCCCATCATTCTCCCTTCAGTCTCTTCTATTTAATATCCAAAGATTTGCAGAAGATACAAATAAAGGGAAACAAGATGCCATCCAGTGACTGAGCACTAACAAACCAGTGTGCACTCCAAGGTTTAATGATAACAAAAGAGTCTCCCTATTCTCCTTGGCTTGGCTACTGAGTGGTTATTGTGTGTTTCAAAGGAGGGACTCGGTTCATGTTCATTTTATTTTTATAGTTTGGTGTTAAGTGAAATGGCTTTAGTTTCTACTGTACAATTGTTTTAATCAGTTTCTCCTCTTGCACCTTCAATTCAATGGATTCATTCCTGATTTACATTTGTCAATGAAGGGACAAACAGCACGTCAAATCTTCATTCAGGTTTTACAGTGGTTGTTCATACTGTGCCTCTCCGGGACAGGCATATGGATCTTGCACAAAACGGGGCTTTTACACACACACAAAAGTTCACACTGCTTCTTTTTGCACATAAACCCCTTGTGCAAAAAGAAACAGCAGAAAATATGCTAATGAAATCACAACTTATGCTAATGAGTCCCTCATTAGCATATTTTCTGCCAAAAGAACTCGCAGTGAAGACAAAGCCCTAATATGCTGAGATACCACTGAGCCTGCCTGTTGTGGGAGCCCCACCACCCTTTCTGCCTGTT
Organism: Pelodiscus sinensis; assembly: GCF_052426305.1. Taxonomy (NCBI): domain Eukaryota; kingdom Metazoa; phylum Chordata; order Testudines; family Trionychidae; genus Pelodiscus; species Pelodiscus sinensis. Next base: position 54,627,321 of record NC_143059.1, read on the forward strand.
TTGTTGAGTCATGCTCTTAAGCTTCCTCCTTCACACACTCAGATAGGGCCACAACCAGCTGCAGAATGACAGCATTCAGGTGTCCACCTCCCTTGTAGTGCAGGTCCAAAGGCATATTATAAAAGCCACCTCCTCCCTCAATGTGGAGGAAGGTATGCACAGCTTCTTACTCCTTCCCCCGCCCCCTTTTGAATTGGACAAACAGGGTTATCTTATTAAACTGATTTAATTGCAAAAGGTTATTATTTACAAAAGGTGTATTTAAGTGGTTAAAGAGGAAGCAAACAAAGCAGATTACTAAGCAAATAAAAAAGAAAACACATCTTGATTCACTAACGAAATTGGTTACAAATAGTAATTCCTTGCCCTAGATATTGTTGCAGGAAGATTACAGAAAGTCTTGAAAGGCAGGTGCCTTGGCTTGCATCTTGAAATTTCAGGTATTATTATTCACAAGCAGGGTGTAATTCGAAGTTAGGCCCATCTCTTCTCCTCCCTGCCCAGTTTATTTCTTGCTTCCAGGTCTTTTTCAGCATCTCTGTGGGTAGGGAGGCACAGGAGATCCATGATGGCATAACTCCCCTACCTTGCATAGTTCTTGTGAAAGCTGGGAATGCTTTCTCTTCCAGAGGAAAAACAATGGCATTCCAAAAGGGGAGGAGGGTTATCCTGTATCAGGTGACTCAGTCCCCTGTCTCTGCAGGGCTGTGGCAGCCATTACTTGTATGCTGTGTCAAGCACCCACAGGAAGACTGAGCTACTCTCTTTCACAGTCCATGTGCTGGTGGCCCTATCTAGTTTTTCGCTGTTGTGCCTGAAGAGCTAGTATGGGGTGACACCAAAGTCACCCATTTGAAATATAGTTACATGGTCAATATTTCTAACTTCAGATACAGAAATAATCCAGGCATGCAGATTGGATCATCACATTCAGTAAATCATAACTTCTTCAATGGTATTTTACTTGAGCCATCTTGCATACAGTACATCACAGTCATTTCATATCCATATCGTAAGCATATTTTCATAAAGAATACAGTGTGCAACATCACACATGGTTAGTTCTAAAAGTTCAGTTTTGCCTTGGAAATATCTTTCCACAGTGGCATCAGTAAGGCTGGTTGGAAGCACTGACCTTTGGATTCAATAATGGATTCAAATCACAGACAGTAGTCATGAAGAAACAGATATAGTACAATATTAGGAGTATCCTATGGAATGAGGCCAAACCATGTTGTCTAAAAACCCAACACACTATCACTGCTAGTGTCAACAGCACCTGCATTCCCTAGAACTGGAGACAAGCAGCCCCACCCACTAAAAGAACACTTTCATTTCCCATGTTAAATGTGGTAGCTTATCCCATGCTATCTTTTCAGCCTCTATCTGCCCTCATTGTTACTTTCTGGAATGCCGTCAGACCCCCAATGAAGAAAAGCATCCCTATTCAGTACAATCTTTAGGGCTTTCCTGAATCAGAGCCTCAATGGACCATATTTTGCGTTTGTACAAATACCTGCATTTTGTTCCTGTCAAGGAAAAGAAAGGATTAAAGATCTATGCTGCTACTCATTGCCCTAGACAACAGATGTTATGTCTGACTGCTGCTGGCATCTTGTGCATTTCACTAAACTATTCACATTAATCCTCCACTGGCTCCCTCTTCTTCACCGCATAAATAGAAACTGTCTTTGCTTTGAAGACCTTCCATTATTTACCCACATCTTATGTATTGTTTCCTGTATGTTATCTACAGGTTGACTCCACCCTCCACTTTCCCAATGCTGACAGCCTCCTTCATCACCTTTTGGGATCACTTCTGTTTGGGAGGAGCTCCCTATAAACATCTTCAAAGCTACCTCATTGCCCTTCTCTGCTGTAGTGCCTTCTAAAAACTGAAGAGCTCTTAGATAACTGGTCTGCCAACATCTCTGCTTATCATGCTGATTAGCATTGTCTCATTGTTACCTGGAACACCCCGTGGCTGTTGACTCCACCTGTTTGTTACCCCTTTTTTTACACTTAGTTTGCAAGCTCTTCAGGATTGACTTTTTGTCTTGTATTGGTACATATCTAGCCCTGATCCAGAACTCAGGCTGATATTATAATATAAACACATACCTTTTTGGAAAAAACAAATTTATTTTGTTCAGAGCCAGTGTTTTCTGTGTTACCAATAACCTCTAATCATGATTAGCCTTAGCAGAGCCATGTTGACTACCTATTCTATATCAATAACATTATTAAAGATTGGATTTATATAGGTGACATAATGTAGTTTATATTGTGGCATACCAAGGATTACAGGGGAAGCCAAGATACCCTGTGAAGGATAGTTTTGCTGTATGATGGTGGAGAAAAACAATTTGACATATAATATAACCTCGGAATCCTTGTAAATAAGAAGGCTTTTGAAAGGGTTTGATTTTTATCTTCAAATATCAGTAAATGTTGATTTCAACTTACATATAGAAATTGATGAAAAAATATTTCCATCTATAATAATAGAAATTGACAGATAGACAAAGTAAGAAAAATGGTGCTTGAGAACTTATTTGACATTGATGTATGGATATTTACTCTGTATATTTTCACAAGTGATATTAACACTGTGTTTGAACAGTTGTAAAGGTTTAAGTTTTATAATCTGTGTTGCCTGCCATTAAATAATTATTGTTTGACTCTCCTGTTTTCTGAGCCTGCTCCAATAATGTCTGCAACTGTAAAAATTTAATTTGATCAATATTAAAATCTGCTAAAAAATAATAATTTTGCACATCTATGACAAATTAAATTGATACAAATAAAATGCTTAAAAATAAACTTTGCCATTATCCATCAAAATTATAAAAAATTGAATTCTTCAAAGTTTACAGATACAGAGCACTTCAAATCATTATGCCTGATGAGCCACAGACTAGTTATTAGCTCTGGGAGGGAGACTCTTCCACACTGATTCTTGATGTAGCATAGCACTCATACATGTTCAGAAACTGCTGATGCCTAACCAGATGTAAAGCCTGCTGCAGGGCTGAATAATCTGGTAGCTCAATAAAACAATTAATTGCAGCCCCACAAGAAAACCATAATAGATAAGACACCAGAAAAAAGCTTCTCGTTTGCCAAAAACTGTGTGAAGGCAAACAGCTGGTCAAATGCTTGAAAAGCATTTATAATAAAATGCTGTTGTCATGGCAATTATTTCATCAGAAGTTGGTCACACTCTGATAATCCACTCTCCTCACACATCTCACTGTTTCAGTTACACACACCCGAGAGAAAAGTTCAACCACACACAAAAATGCAAAGCAAAGTATGGCAGCTTTGCCCTGCTCTGACAATATTGTTTACATTAACTTAAAATGCTGTAAGTTTAAAAAATGCCAGTGCTCCAGTTTGGGGTTTCCAAGCAAATGTATGTGGAGTCTGAAGGTATGGATGTGTGTGGCATTCCCTGGTGCTGTTCTTTTGGGTATGCCTACATTACAGAGTTTTTTTGGAAAAACAGTTGTTTTTCCAAAAAAATCTTCAATTACGTCCACACTGCAACTGCGTTCTTTCAAAAAAAAAATCGAAAGAACTGAGGTTTTTCCAGCATTGGTAAACCTCTTTCTATGAGAAAGAAACCATTTTACGAAAGAGATCTTTCAGAAAAAGGCACGTGTGGACGGGGAAGAGGGAGTTCTTTCGAAAGAAGAGGAAAGAGGAAAAAGCACAGGTGCCCTGGTGGCCACCCCACCCAGAGTAATCACTGCTTATATGTGAGATAGCGTCCATTCGGTGTGGATGCTATCTGTCGAAAAAGCGCTTTTGCAGTGTGGACACTTTCTTTTGGAAGAAGTTTTTTTGGAAGACCTCTTCTGGAAAAGCTTCTTTCGAAAGAAGCCTTCAGTCCAGACATACTCTTTGACAGAGAGAGAGAGTATTGCTCTGGGAGAAGATCTCTCAGCAGGATTACTTCCTAACCAGCATGATGTGCTCCCTCTAGTGCTAGCCACCAAGTGAGAAACAAAGGATAGAGCTTTGGCTTGAGAATGGCTGACACGGATACAAGAAGAGTGTAGACAATCAAAGGCAAGACGGGAAGGAAGAATTCACCCAGTCATGCCTGCTTGGGGAGTACTGCATAAATAGACCTACCACCCGCCCTTCTACTTGGGGACTGCTCGCAGCAATATCCTTGCTGCCTCCTGCTCAGAAAGGAAGGGATTCCTTGTGCAATCACTCCCCACTCCTGTATATATGGATGATGAAGACAGATTTAGATGACATATTTTATGCACATATTTTTCCATCTCCCCCTATTACAGCAACGGGGGGAATCCGCTACTTAACATAAGAAGCCACCAATTTGCCTGATGCTCCTGCATTTGCTAAGTTGCCTGCCTGTCCACACAGAAGTGGTTTTGCATCAGACTACTGTCTTTCCCTATGGAGAGTAAAAGTAATAAACCCACCATCAGCTCAATGGCAGTAATGACTACTCTGAAGCTTTTTTATAGGTGATAAGCTACTCTAAAGGTCTGCTAGTAATTTGTAGCTAGGGTACATTACCGTTATCCTTGAGGAATTTCTGCTTCCATTTTATGGGCTTTTTTTCTCTTGAGGGGATGTTGAAATTAACAAAAGGCATTAGTCTGGAGCATTTCTAGGCCCTGCTACTGAGCACGGCTAGCCTCTATTTCTCCTCTGAGATGATCCTGTGCTCTTTGTCGTGAAGAGAATACCAGATTACTGTTGTGTTCTAAGGCTAAATACGCCCTTCATTACTGTGCAATGTGGAGCAACAGGCAGCAAAATGAATGGGAAAATCCTGGAAATTATGAAAAGAAGGAGAGAAGGTGTTCTAAGAAACATAAACTACCCAAAAGCCTTAATGGTCTCCAGTGGTTGTACCCATGCGAGCTTTTCTCCACTGATGAAGAGGGGGGAACAGTGGAGAAGCCAGTGGCTGCATGGTTTTGTAAGTGACCATGCTGCTAAAAGGAGAAGGAAGGGTTGCTCATAGATAAGAATCCATAACACCTGGCTTTGGGTCTGAGTCTCTCCTGGATACCCAGCCCATATGCACCTTAAGGATGACAAGTGATTTTCCAGGTAATAATAAAGATCACGTAACTGACTTTAGCATAACTTGCTGTTTTGTAGCTGTCATGTCCACCATTCCATTGCTATTTTCAGCAAATGCTTAGCACTGCAGGCAGTATTTGTCACCAACAAAACAATCTTTCAGAGATCATAAAATGTTAAGAAGTTCATTTGTTTAAAGCATTATGAAATAGTTCCCGTGCAGATCTCATCATTTAATTTCCTGCATTGAGGCTGAGGTGCAGGACACCAATACTGATAGATCAGATTAATAACTTGATGCGGAGATTTTCCGCTGCACTGTGCTCATGCAAAACACATCATCACCATTTATGGCACAAGCTCCAGATTTTGGATCTGATGATGCTAAGGATGTTGAACAAACTGACAGTGACTGAGAGTGAAAAATAACAATAGAGATTCCATTCTTATTAGTGTAAACTAACCTGTCAGGAGGAATGATCTGTGCTTTAAAAAAAAAAAAAAAAAAAAAAAAGCTTTAGTTCTTTTCAATATTCTTCCAATCCATTTTCTTCGCAATGAAAAGCTCCATGTGAACTTCATAGGGACATCAATTTTGCTAGCTGTAATTTTGAGTAAAAACTTCTTGACATTTTATAGCAAACTGAAACCGCAAATCGTAGTATTCTCCAGTGTAAGATGTGGCATGCAAGAACTAAGTCCCATGGAAAATTACTTTACTAAGTATCACAAGAAGAATTTTGATCATTTAAAAAAAACCACTAGCGTAAAATGAATGGAAATTTGCATATTACACACGGTGCTGGTGCCATTTAGAACTTGCTTTCATTTGATCAATACAATTAGCAAACAAGATATCATATTTTGTTTACGATTTGTATTAGGGTAACACGTAGGATCCTCAGTCATGGAGCAAGACACCATTGTATTAGGTACTATACAGATCCAGAACAATGCGATGGTACCTGACCCAAAGAACTTGCAATCTATTCTGTAATAGACTTCATAGATTTTTTAGAACTTTGAGGGGAAAGATAACATTTGAGATATTAGATTTTAAAAGGTGGGTACTGCTGTTGACAAATGTTATTTTTACCTAAAAAAGTTAATTTCAAACCCATCTGCTAGCAGCCATGGAGAGATTTATGTTCATGAACTGCTAGGGTCTGCTCTGAGTTACAATAGTGTAAATGGGGTAACTAAGCTAAGGATAGTGGAATAATGTCAGTTTTATACTGGTATTATCAACAGCCAAATCTGGCTTAGTACATGCACCTGAGTCAGACTGTAGTGCCTTGATACTAAAGCTGCCTATAACTTATGGTAGGGTTAGTGCACTATACACAGTACTTTGGATGGGACAAGATTGTACTAGTTCCAGGAGACAGTTATTCAAATTAGAGATGTAAAAGTTCTATTAGCTCACTTTAGTCCTTCTCCCAACCAATTCAAAATTCCCTCCTGCCATATATACTTCAGTATAATGCACAGACTAGCTTTAAAGGCTGAGCATACTCAATCCCTACCGACACCAATGGGAAATGAAGGCACTTAGGTCTTCTAGGACCAGATGGGAAATGTGAAGCAGTGGGGTTTCTGTCATTAGTATAAAAGAGTTCCACAGTGCAATACTTCTTGTTGTTAGGAGATTTTTCATTATATACAATTGACATTTTCCTTTCCTCAGTTTCATCCCATTACCCTGTCTCATCCTCTGCTCACTTTCACTGCATTATACCCTTGTGAACGAACCCTTTCCCCTCCCCTTTGGTTTTCAACCACTTACACTGCAGACTGTAGTCAGCTCACCCCAACCAAACCCTTGGCAACTGGTCCCACTGAGAGGGCCTCCTTCAGAAATGGGATGAGGTTAGGGAGGAGCCGCCTTACTGGTGACTTAGTTTGTGGTCTTAAGTGGGTCCTTCCCTAGCTGTGGCACTAAGTCATGACTGTAATACAAATGATGATAAAATGTCTATGGATGCTAAAGAGCAAGTGGATGTATGGGGGGAGGAATTCCTAGTGTGTCATCACAACGTTAATGAAATTAAGGCTCTGACTAGGGCATCTGTCTTATTTATGATTTCTTTCATTATTTGTTTTTACTTCTTTGTATAAATTTCCTACTACAATAAAAGTGATGAAAAGTAAATACCTGAAACTCATAAAATAATCTTGGGAGCCTCATTAAAATAAACACTGGAATTCGAGGCAAGGACTAATAATTAATATGAATCCAAACCTCTGAGGAACTGGCCACCCTCAGCTTACATTAACTTCAGTGGCAGTTAAGGGCAATCAGCATCACAGCTTAGATCATTTATCTTGCTGTACCTAAATATTGCAGAAGGGTATGGTACTTTTGGAGTTTATGCAGCCACTTTTTTGGAGCTTTTAATTACCTGGGCTCTGGGAGAGCTCTGGTCCCCTCTAAATGGCTATTCTGGTATTGGGAAGTAGACATGTTTCAGCTCATGCAATTTCTTTTGTATTCATGCACCACCAAGGGAAATGTTCACTTAACTCCCAATCAAGAGATCCTCCAACTGCAACTGCTCACAGAATTCCCCTCAGAGCTGTGATGGGAAAACCTGACCAATTTTGAGTAAATTCTGTACACACTTACAATGCTGGAGTTTGACCTGCAAGATAGTAGGGCAAAATCCAGAGCCTACTACCTCCCTGCCGGTTTTGCTGAAACCTCACTGAACTTCTACTGTAGAGCTTTACTGGGGGTGTGGAAGGGTGAATCATACCATAGAAGTAGCACTCCTTCCTTGCACTTTCTGTAGTAAAAATCCAAGGGACGCAAAGAGGAAAGTTAGGTTCTCAGGTTTTATTCACTCCATAATCTGGTAGATTCCCAATGAATCCAATGGGAAGTTTGCCTGAGTCAAGAGTGAACAAAAGTGAATGAAGACTCCTTGGGTACGTCTAAACTACAGGCTTTTTTCGACAGAGGCTTTGTCGACAGATACTGTCGACAAAGCCTCTGTCGAAAAAGAGCATCTGGACTACAGACAGTTCTGTCTACAAAGCAAGCCACTTTTTTGACAGAGTCTAGATGCTCTCTTTTAAAAAAACACAGTGTGGATGCAATAGCGCTTTTTCTCCAGAAAATAAACCCTTTCCTATTCAAGTAGGAATAAAAGATCCTCCGGAAAAGGGTTTATTTTCCGGAGAATCACGTCTAGACTGGTGCTTTTCTCTGGCTTATCCCCAAGCCGGAAAAAAGCGGCAGCCATGTAACTGCAAATGCCGCGGGGGATATTTAAATCCCCCGCGGATTTGCAATTGTGATGTGTCTCATTAGCATCCCTTTTCCGGAAAGGGATGCCAATGTAGACACAGCCTTACTGTATGTCTGTAACTACTAGCCAGCACAGAATGAAGCCCTGTTTTGTTGCAAATCTGAAGGCTTTTTTTCCCCATCCAGTGTTATCACGGTAACCACTGGGTAACTTGTTCCTTCTGCTGTAGTTCACCACTTTAACATCTGGTAAAAGAGGAGAAAATTGACCATCTTTGTTAACTGATACCCTGTATTGAGGTAATTATAAAAGTGCAAGTCACCAGGGCAGGGCCAGCCCACAACATTTTGGCACCTGAGGTGGGGAGCTCAAATTATGCCCCAGTGCCCCCACAGGAGCAGACACAATTTTCTACACTCTGGGTCGTAGTGGCACCCTCCTCCCTCCCCCACAGCTTGGCACCCGAGGCAGCCGACTCAGTTTGCCTCATGGTAAGGCCAGCCCTGCATCAGGTAAAGAGCCAGTCTGCGCCTAGACTGAGTCGCCAAAGACATCCTGGTCCCCGGATTTTCTCAAAAAAGACAATCTTTTAAAGTCACAAAATTCTATATAACTTGCCTCCATTACCCATATCAGTAAATGATAGCATTGCTGACAGGGCCATTTCATGAATAGAAGATCCTTCTTGTAACAACCTGCATGGAACTTAGAGGAAAGAACACAGGTTGCAGGAGGGAAGAATTTGGAGGAGTTATCCGGAACTCAGTCTGTTTGCATATGGACTGAATGCTAGCTACAGTTGCAGCATCTCTGTAAATTGTTCATATACTAAAAAGACAGATTAATAATAGACACATAAAGTCAGGGCCTATCGGGGTGGGAAGGACCACTTGGTTTGAACTTCAAGCTCAAAGGAGGCTTCAAATTTGGACACTTGTTAATTTTTTGGCATTTGATAAGTTTCACAATTTGATTTTATACATCCCTATCGGACCAAATTTTGACACGCGGTCTTAGCTTAGAGCTGCAAATTTAAGCAAATAAGTTATAATTTTATTAATATAGTTTTTGCCATATGAAAGAGTTAAAATGTTCATAAATATTAATAAAAATATATTGGTTCTGATGGTACAGGATTAGAGACTGTGGTGAATGTGTCCTCTCCACTACTAGTGGGTGGTACTGGATCAGTGTTGTTATTTTTTATTTTTATAATGTCTAGGAGCCTCAAAAGCTGGAAGTGGCCTGGGCCTCTTTGACCTTTGAGAGGGCCTGCATAAGGGAAGGAAGTATATACATGGAACATTTCCATACATACATGCTGTGACAGAATAGCAAGTGTCTGCATCATCTATGCATTGCCTGAACATTATACCCTTTCATTATATTGTGTATATTCATACCAGCTATTCAAATAGTGAATTCAACTGTTGTGCTGCCTAAATACTGAATTTTTGAAATATGATTGTGAGTTTGCTTGTTTTTAAATTGTTCTTGAATGGAATAAAGACACCTCATTTACAAAGGCCTGCAGGTTACATCCAGCCATGATGCAAGGAAAATAATTGGTAGGAAAAATAATTCTCCTTGGAAGAATAGGGAGTGTTGCCAAGCATCAAGGACAGAAATCTAGCAAAGCTCCTCAAATGGCAACTGGATTGATTCAGTAAAATAGAACTAAGACTTCTTCCAAAGGCTTTATGTTAAACTTATGTTAAAGATTTGGGGCTTCCTTATAAATGACTTATTAAATAATATGTAAGTATTGCATTTTGCACCAAGACAATTTCATGGGCATGGTACTAGTTGCTTAGAAACATCACTGATTGTTTAAACAGAAGAGCAACTGCATTAAACAAGTAATAGGAGCAAATGCATGAGTCCTGCAATGGTGATGGAGGGAAGAATTTCAAGGAGTCATCTGGAACTCAGTCTGTTTGCACATGGATTGAATGCTAGCTACAGTTGCAGCATCTCTGTAAATTGCTCATATACTAAAAAAACAGATTAATAATAGACACATAAAGTCAAGGCCTATCAGGGTGGGAAGGACCATTTGGCTTGGACTTCAAGCTCAAAGGAGGCTTCAAATTTGGAGAGACAAATTTGGTAGAGACAGAAAGCTGGGAGTGAGATAATCCCTTCATGTCCCCATTTCAAAATACTAGAGTGAGGAATCTGAAGTGGTGACAGTCAAAATCTGCTCGTTCATTTCTATAAACAGAAATAATTGTTTCCATTGGGCATGGTGATAAATACAAATGAGAAATGTATTTACAGGAAGGATCTCTCAGCACCATGCGTGTTTGATAATGTTCAATCAATCAATGTTTTCTTCTTTTAAAACCATTATTGGAGGAAACAATGAAACATTTGGAATTGTGAATTTCTTAGCTTTTCTACAGTTGGATTAAAACAATATTTTACTCCCAGGTGACCAGCTTATTGAGTAATACTGAGCAGTGGTTTACGGCAAAAGTATACTCAATAACTTCACTAGAATGACTCATTTAAGAGGTAATATTCAATGTGAGTGAACAGTCTTCTACACAAAATATTCTCTCTACTCCTCATTACTAGTGAAATCATTGGGGTTGCATGGGTGTAGTTTTGGCCCAGTTTCTGAACAGAAAAAGAGCTACAATGTACTTTAGGAGCCAAATTCTCTTCAGACCCCAATGACCTCATCAGGACAATTTTCATAAGACAGGCCCTAGCTGTTCAACACACTGAAAATGATACATGGTGATGCACTCTTGAATGGTCTTTGGAGAGAGGCAAGCAGGTCGTGAATAGCAGCTACTCAGTTTGACTTTACTGGACACCAATTTGCTTCCATAATCAAGGAGACTAAATACAGTTAATTAGATATTAATTAAGGAAGTTATTGAAATGTACTTTTAACACAATACCAAAGAAGTAACTTTATACACAGTACTTTTAGATCTAAAATGAGAAATGTATGTGACTATGAGGGGCCAAAACATGGCACATTTAATTTAAGCCCTGGCAGCAAGGGGCAGGTTCCATTGCAGCTATAATAAATTACATACAAGTGCTACAGAACAATAACAAAAACTGTGAGCCATCCATTTCAGAACCATTTACAAGAAATCAATATCAATACTTAATGCAATACTGGTGAAAAATGAGCAAAGATACAGAAAGCATAATAAACCAGTAATGAAAGACCTTGCAGTGTTTCACTTTGGAAGAAAAAACTAACTGTCTATATTTTCATGTAGAGGGATATTTCACAGAGGCAATGTGCTGGAGGTATGAGTGTTTTGCAGATCTAAGTTTAAAATAACCTCTTTATTAAATTTAAAAAGTTCTTTAAACTGTGGATTACTAGCTTAGTAAAACTCAGACAGGTGGAAGAAGGCATTCCATCTTTATAATGTTCTGGGGCATCACTGCATTTCCTGTAGATCAGACAGAGTGTTATTATGCGTATTTCTGATGGCATACACCAAACTGTTTTGGTTGTTGGGTTTGGTTTGAGAGAGTAGGGTTTAAACCCAGCCAGTGGGAAGAGGTTAAAAATTTTACACAGTATGTCCATCAACAATAGCATCGTTTTTTTTTTCATTTGTTTCAGCTCTAGCAGGAAAAGCAGATGAGTTGTATAATGCCAAAGACAACACAGAAAGAATCTGTTGCAAGATAGAGTTTGGAACAAAAAAACTTCCGAAAATCTCAGCTGCTTAGTGCCTGTTTACTGGTGAAACTACAGCTTATTGAGTTGCCATCAAAATCATCATCCTTCCTTTGGTTAAGCTAGAAGTCCTTGCAGAAAAAAAATCTTCACTTTTAGATTTTCCCACAATTCCTTCCATGCCACAGAAAACAAAAGCAAATTGTAATTCCAACAATTTTCCTTACATTGTTAGCATGAGCTCTTCCAAGGAGATTTGCATGGGAGAGGAAAAAATGGCCTATGGACAAATAGCGGGTGCAGTTGTGGTTGATTCCTAATAAATCCTGTAAAGAATATGTGTATAATAAGGCTTAAGAACCTTTTTTACCTCAGTTGGACTGTTGAGAATGAGGAGATACTATTGTGAGGAGGAGAGAGCCTGCTAGTGTGTTGTCTTGCTGGGCAATGTGACAAAGAAGTTTGCGAAGAATGCTAGGTAATGTGTTGAGTTAATGTTGTCTTATGTTTGGGTGTGAGAGGTAAAACTTGTTGTTGGACATGAGATAGAATTAATATCTGAGAACTCTGTGAAGGCCTATTTGGTAGCTAGGCACTAGTTTGGAACATTTATTCTGATTCCAGCAGCTGGGCAAGGACCATTGTGTAACAAGGTTAGAGACAGTGCTATCGTAAAATTGGACCCTACTCAACCGTAAGTCATCTCACTGGGATGAAAAGCAATCTGTCTCTCATTGCTCTGGCATTACCCAGAGGAACAAACTGGGTGGGTGAAGCAAAATGCAGGACAATGTAGCACTTTAAAGACTAACAAGATGGTTTATTAGATGATGAGCTTTCGTGGGCCAGACCCACTACCTCATCATCTAATAAACCATCTTGTTAGTCTTTAAAGTGCTACATTGTCCTGCATTTTGCTTCAGCTACCCCAGACTAACACGGCTACATTTCTATCACTAAACTGGGTGGGGAGAGAGAAAAGGTCTGACACTACTAACTCCAATGGAACTCCTTCCCCCTATCTGCCTAGCACTGCTACATCAGCAGGATCATACCTATTCAGTGTAGATTGGGCTAAACAAGACTTTAAAAAATATCACTTTGTGCTGGATTCCATGCAGAAAGTTTTTGGCTTGGACCTCAGCTCTGAACCAAATCCAAACTAACCACGGTACATGTGGACACTGAATGCACAAATGGAAAATGAAGGCCTCCCCAGTGAGTGTGGCTGCCCACAACAAGCCATTGAATATATCGCCACCAGCTTCCCAATATACAAATATGAAGGAGGCATTACTGCCATAAATTCTGGCAGTACTGATGTAGCCATTGGGCTCAATCACCTCTAGATGAAATTGTAGTTGCTGCTCTGCTCCAGCCTTACAAAAGAAAAAGAAGCCTGTGCTGTCCTCAGAATACTCTGGAGTTGGGTTTAAAGCTCCAACCCAATAGCAATTACCTTCCATCTTGAGGGACATCACAGCTGGTCATGAGACCTCAGGACTGAGCCTAAACATTGGAGGCTACAGCAAAGGAGCTTCAAATTGCTTTGTACTCTCACTGCAGTACCTCTTCTCCAGGTGTCCTCTGACCCATGTCAGATCTATCTGTGAGGCGGTATATTCCCACAGGGTGACTAGATGTATTCCCAACAATAAACATATCTCTAACTGGGGTAATAACTTTATCATTATCTGGACCCACCAACTCAAATCAATTAAAAAAATAAAATAAAAATGTCTTTCCTCTTCTGAGCTCCAGACTCCCTGCCTGCTGAGAGGTGTGGCCATCGTCATCCTGGGCTGTGCACAGCTCACACAATTCTTTGCCTCAGGACTGCACCAGAAAGCCGCCTCAGAACCAGCTGCAATTACCCAACAGGACTCATAACCTTCTCCCTCGCTCAGGGCCTGCTGAGAGCTCCCCATGGCCAGTGCTAATTACAGTTTCTTGCATGGCTGGTCTGGGGGCAGAATCAGAGTACAGATTATAGGGATCCCAATGCTCAGCTCCCTCCCAGCTACTCCACTCACTCTCTTTAGCCAGGTCTCTGTGACTGTGTCTCATTTTCTTACAGTGTCTCTGATCTCCTAGGCCACTTTCCACAGGTCTCCCTGTCTCTGGTACAGTTGTTCATTACCTTCCACAGAGTCCTGCCTAACAGGGTCTAGCCAGTCACAGTGGGTTCCTACTCTCTGTTCTGCCTGTTGCCCTGGGCATCAGCTTCCTCACTTGGGACCCTTGTGTCTTCAGGCAACTTCCTCTTGTACTTCATGCTTCTTTTCTCTTCCTGGTTTTAGGCCACAGCTCCTTGGCCTCCTGAGACAGCTCTTGATGTCTCTCTTTCCCCAGCACCCATGGGAACAGAATCGGAATTGAGCTGGCTGCCTGGTCAACCAGACTGACTTGGGGGGCTGGCTATTTGCCTTTAGCCCTGGTATGGAACTTTCTGATTCACTCCCTGATTCAGTCCATGACTCCTCTTCCATTCCTGCCTGATCTCCTGGCTTGAGAAGAGGCTAAATTAACAAACCTGCAGAGATATGGTAAGGAGCCAACTGATCTCTTGCAATTGGAATGGACTGTCAGTACACCAGAAACTTGTCCAAGAAGGAAAGAAAACCATACTTTAACTAGCAAAGGCTCCTATCATATTATGAGTAAATAGGGAACTAATGATATACTTTTAAAATGGGCCATAAACCTTTATAACACATGGCTTTCAATAATGACCTGCAATACAATGTTCAATAGAAGAGCCTTTAAGTGAAATTAGGAAATCAGTAAGAAAATATATTGGTATTAATTAGAGTGAAAAGAAACTAATTCTCAGTGTGGTTATTACCATATTTTGAAAGTAATATGACTCATAGTATGAGTTAGCCATTCAGTGTAGGCTTCTACTTAAACAAGTACAGGAAAACATAGATCCTAACAAACAGAAAATTAATGTCATCCAAACCACAAAAGCTTAAATAATAAATAATAGCCTACCTGAGGGAGGTTGGCCTAAAACCTAATAGCTAATATAGTGTTTAATTAGTATACAGTGTTTCCTACTCAGTAGATTATATCAAAAATGTAACAGCAGTGAAGTCCTAGGTTTAAAGTCTGGTCTTGAAACTTTGCTCTCATAAGATGTATGAAGTTTTTGGACTAGATTCATCTGTCAGTTACACTGATGTCGACTCTTGATAACCAAAGTGTTTGCATTAGTGTTAAAGAGAATAGAATTTGGTCCTTTACCAGTGCTGGAACCAGAGAAATGAATCCACAGAGTAAGGAATGGACAGAGATTCATTTGAAGGTAGCAAAATTTGTTACCATAAATATGATACAAAAGCCAAAGTAAATGGTAAAGAAGAGATGGCCATGAATTATACATCTGCTAGGACATCAGCATACAATGGCTGTAATAAGACTTACCAGTGGCAAAGGCAGGGAGAAAAACTAGTAGTCTTTCTCAAGATTTATAGAATGGAACTGACCATAAGATGAGAAAATGCTCGGCCACTTTTTTAGCTTTCACCCAGCAATGGTCCTAATGAAGCTACAATGAAGATCACCATGTGGAGACCATGTGGAAACTGGAATTAAGGTACATCAACTCCAGCTACATAATTAACATAGCTGGTGTTGCATATCTTAATTTAACCTTCCTCTATAGTGTAGACTTGGCCTAAGGTAAGGGGTCATAATGTGGGTGTCTACATTGAAAGAGAGAACTACTGCTAGATAAGCCTTGTCTATACTTACCTGGAAGGTTGAATTAAGATATACCTCTCCAGCTATGTTAATTACAACATATCTTAATTCAGTCAACATATTTTATTTCAAGTTTCCATGCAGTCTCCACAATGGGTGGTTGATGGGAGCAAATGCTCCCATCAGATTCCTTTACTCCTCATGAGGAACAGGAGTACCGGCTCCAATGGGTTTGATTTAGTAAGTCTTTACTAGACCCGCTAAATTGAACTCCAGAAGATCGATCGCAGCAGTGTCAATCTTCCCCATAGTGAAGACATGGAGATAGACTCAGTTAGGGTCTCATTTTGCTTTCCTTCATCATATAGTACCTCAATCACATAGTGATCACTATGTTTATCTGTGCCTCAACAGGTATCAACAGACCAGGATGCTGCTTCCCACCATTTGCATTCGCCACGAATGGTAATTCATGGTCAACAAGAGCTGCGATCATCCGATACTTGTGGAGGCACAGTGGTGGGGGCCTACCAGCGATTAACCCTATGGTCCTAATCTGGCCAATGGGCTAGAATTTGCCTACCTCTGCTGTAAAAGGCAGTGTAGCTAGCCACGTGTACTCAAGAAGAGAAAGCTTAGCAAAACAGTACCCTTATAATGTTTATAGTTGCCCTGAAATCAGTGACATCTTAACTTATATGCACAGTAAGTAAATACTGGAGAGAATGTTCTAAATGTTGTTTTCACTAATCAGCTGTTAAACATCACCTACTTTCAGCAAGAAATACTTGTTAATCTTTTTGTGTGTTACAAAATGGGATTCACACTATAAGGGTAGGAGTTCAATCCCATTTGATTGACCCCCTTAGTACAACTGCTTTCTTAAATTAATACCTGTTCTTTGGTGTCATTCAGGGATTTGGCTGAGGATTTGGCTGATGATATCAGCTCTGTCTGCTGCTGGACACACTTATTCCTTGCTATTGTGTCCTCTTCAGTTGGTTTTATTGATGATATTATTGATCCATGATTATAATTATATGAAGCATACTGTGGCAAACATTCCCGATCTCTCCTCAATTTATTTATTGGTATTGAATGCATGCTGTTATTTTTAAGATCATTGTGTAATAGGGTCTGAACCAAATCCCACTGAAGCCAATAGGAGTCTTTTCAGTGACTTCAGTGGGCTTTGGGGCATAATGAAATGATTCAACATTTTGCATCTGTCTGATGAAAATCATCATGTACTTTTGTTGCAGCAGAGAAAGAGAGACATACACACAGTGAAAATATAAAGTTCAATACCCAGTAGATGGTGCTGTAATCAAATCCTAAAATCTGTTACACTAGAGACACTTAGCAATATGTCCTTGTGTAATTAATAAAGGAAGCATGTTTACATTAAAAACATTGTTTCAAATACCTTTATTAAACTGATGCCATACTTTTCTATATGATAGACTGAAGTAATATAGCATTTGAAGGCATAAGTAATACATGTTCTTATGTCTGAAATATAAATGTTTTATGTCCCTTTTCTCATGTCATTTATGCTCCAAAGGCCTGAGCTTTCAGGATAATTTAACTGTAAAACTGATAATACATTTCTCTCATTCAAAATAAGTGAAAACAATAGTCTTCCATCTGAATCATCATCCTGTGCTTTCCAGACCACAATCAAATTTCACAAGGAGAGAAACACAACCAACAAATGAGGCAGCAATGCTATTGAAAGGAACATAATTTTCCAAATGAAAGATTTATGTGTGTTTCATTTTTAAAATGTTGGCAAGCCTCTAACAATGTAAGTTACAGCTGTCTTGCCCTTGCCTAACTAAGGGTACGTCTAAACTACATGGCTCCATCGACGGAGCCATGTAGATTTGTTGTTTTCGCAAAGGCAAATGAAGCCGCCATTTAGATGATCGCGGCTTCATTTACATTTATATGGCTGCCGCGCTGAGCCGACAAACAGCTGATCAGCTGTTTGTCGGCTCAGTGCGGCAGCCATGTAAATGTAAATGAAGCCGCGATCATTTAAATCGCGGCTTCATTTGCCTTTGCCTATGTGTCTAATCTACATGCCTCTGACGACAGAGGCATGTAGTCTAGACACAGCCTAACACATTGATCCACTTTCTCTGTTTTGTGAGTAAAAATAAACCTATTGGGCCATATTGGAATTTATCCCTGTGTCTCAGGATTCAAATACTTTGCTTATTCCTCTTCACTCTCATTTTCTTCCTCCAAAATTTTCCTTAAAGCTCACCTCTCTCATTAACTTAGCCAACATTTATCTTCTCACTACAGCTGTTACTTGTGCTTCATGCCTGAGCCTTAACCCTTTGAGTTGTACTTACCTAATTTAGCTTGCAAGCTCCTCCAGGGATGGACCAGGTCTTCCTAAATATTTGCAGAGTGCCATGCACACCTAAGAGAACAATCTTGCGAGAGAAGCTGTGAAAGCATCATCACTTTAAGCATTTAAATTCAACAAGACAGATGTTAAGATACTACAGCACGGGGGCTCATAAAAACAACTTTACAGATGGATGATTAGGGCTGCTTTTGTACTTGAGGGTAGTATCCAATCCTTCAATTTAAGGCAACTCTTTGACAATGTACTCAACTGTTGTTTCAGAACCAGAAAAGCAGATTGGTTAGGCAGCTGCTTTGCACCACTCTGTTAGCTGAATCTCACCATGGAGCAGGCATATCCAGTTCAAAGGAGGCTCACTGAGGACCTAAAGAGCCCTCTACTACTGGAGAAGTGGCATATAAACCTCTGTGCTGCCCACTCTTCCTCTGTATCAGAATAGGGGATGCAGCCAGAAAAACCCAAAGATGAGCTGATCCCTGGCTGTGCTTGTAGCTTCTGAGGCTTTTAGCAGTTTGCACAAATGGCTCTAGCTCTCTTGGGTTGTTCTAACTTTGTGCAACACAACTGAGCGGGACACATCACTTCCAAGTTTATCAAAGTGCATAAGTTGGCTTTAGGATGCCCTCTTAACTTCTGCAGTAGCTGCAGCTCTAGCTCTGTATTTTTAAAGATTTTTTAAATCAATTTCCAAGGCAAATTACATGCCACGTTTATTTAAATGGTGTAACTATTGACACTGTGTGTTTACTTATGCAGACATTTGGATTATGTGGAAATTAAACCAGAAATAAGAAAACTTTCTCATAAATCATGTCACCTATCATAACAGTTGCCATTTATGTAGAATAGTGGGTAGCAGCAAAGTTTCCCTGGGCTACATAATTTCATTTAACACACAGCATGATTTTTAATAATGCGGAGTTTCCATCCGGCTGATTTCTATACATCATAATGCATGAAAGTCACATAACAGCATACATTAATGTACACTGTCAAGCTATCTTCAATGGCTCACAACTGTGTAGGCCAACATCAAAGCAGACTGTTAGAAACAGAGCACAATCCGCAAACTGGTGGTGTGTTCTATACTTAGATTTCATCTACCAGCTACCAACTCCTCAAGCGCTACAGGACCTTAACATGGCATCACAGACAGTCCCTTTGGATACTCTGATCTATCTTGCCACCTAAAAAAGCTTGCCTTGCACCAAAAATCACAACAATATTCAAGTTACTCGCAGTCCCAAAAGACCAGTCACTTAACCTAGGTCAACTTCCTGCTGAGTTCAACTGATGGGACAGATGTTGACACCTGTCTCCCCTTGGGAAGGGATAGGATGAAGCAATCAACAAAGTCATTGTAATGTTTCCTAATGAGTGGTTTGGCTTCAATGGGCTGTCTTGCAAACAGGACCAGCACCTGACATTAATGTATTCTTCTTTTCTGTTTTATGATTTGCACAATTACAGTGCAAACACTCGATACAACTTTGTTATGGGACACAGATGTTAAACAGGGGATCAATACACATAGCATTCTCCAAGTATTTCATCAAGCCTAACCGTATTATTATAAAATTAGCATCTGTGTCAACAATGCTAGCACACAAGTCAGCAGAACTGTTACTTGCTATGCTATGCTATGTCAGTGTTCAGTGAGGCCCAGAAGTCTTGGCATAAGCTGGTACCTGGTGTACCAGTGTCACATACATCACAGCATATATTAATGCATATACACACCTAGAACCTGATTCTGTCTTTGGGTACATGGTTAAGGTTCCATTAAAATTGACTGAAGCTGCACAAATGTATTTAAGAGCAGAAATGTTCCTTTAGCATGAATTTTTCAGAAAATGTAATTATTATGTATGATAATTTTGGCTAATGAATATATTGGTATGACTCATGTATTATGTATCAGTCATTTATAAGATGTTCACAGCATGTATTATTAATTACTATTAAAACCATGTATTTATTTTCATTCATATTTCATTAGAAATTAAAGAAATGAACATAACAGATACTTCTTTGAAATACTGTAAACTTTCTTTTTAACCTTTTCTAAACTGAAATATAGTCCTCTCTGCATACACAGAGAATCCAGTTCCCATTGAAGTTGATGGACTTTGGATCAAGTCCACTGTTATATTTTGGAAAGGATATTATTAGATTATTAGCCTACTGTATGTATGGAAATATAGAAAGATAACTAGAATAATAGAAGCTAGGACTCAAAAGGCTTCATTATCATTTAGTACAGCCCTTTACATTTAACACAAACATAGCCAATCTCCATCCTCTGATATGAATGTAAATATCTTGGGGCCAGAGTTATCTTTATTTGTATGTTTGGTACAATGGGGGCATAAGTCCATGACTGGGTCTTCTAGGTGTTTCTGCAAAACACGCAATAAATAATAATGCTGGTCATAATAATATTGTTGTCTAGTATATTTTTGAACTTTTGAAATGGGTCTCTATTTTGTATTTCTATTTTCTGCCATCTTGTGCTACTAGTTCATCATTTTTTTAGAAATGAACAAAGGACAGGACTATTTTATTTAAAGCTCAAGAATTTCTTTTTTCTTTAAAGGCTTTTATAAGTATGTAGCTGATAATAATGATAGCTAAATTTTCAGGAGACATTTCTCCCTTTCAGACACTACAGATCTATTTGACCAGTTAAGTTTAAGTGAGATTAAAAGAACATTACTAACCCTTGAGGAGCAGAGAAAGAGTTGACTTTTGCTTTTAAGAATTGTTAACACGGTTTATTGAGGGCAATAAAAGACGTTATTCTTCCACCTCTTGTTATTCACCATTGGTACTCATCCATCAATGGAAGACTTTCCATTGATCTCACTGAGCCTTAAATCAGGCTCTTTGCTCTTTAAGATGGTGTCAGTTGAGGGTTCTTGGAGACTTTAATCACACCAGACAGCTTCAAGCTCTTGTGCTAAGAGAGCTTCTTTCAATGACCAATTTTGATCCAGCCACAATGAGAAAAGACTAAGACCCCTGTAAAACTGAGCAGGCCCAGTTCAGTCCTGGTGCAAAAATTCCTACTAAATTGATCCTATAGATGTTAATGGGATACCTGTGAAAGTGCAACATGTGAATGGTGTTCATTGGTGTCAATGGAGTCAAGTACACTAGATACATCACTGGTTCATTCGCCGTGCCAAAAAATGTTCTGACAAAAGGAAGAGCCATTATTCAGGGTATTAGCATATCCTCAGTAATGCAGTGTTCTCTTCACTTTTGGGGGTCAGCATCCTACTATTGTTCTAAAACAAGAGGTGGGATTCATGAAGGAGAGCATTGGATAGTTATCTGGTAGAGCATAGATAGTCCTAATTTCCAGAGTTTCCACAAAGTGACCGATCACAAAAACATAATTGGAGTCACAGGTGGAGACTGAGACTGAGACTGGGATACAAGTAAAATAGACTCCAAGTTCACCAATGATCTTTCCAAGGCATTTGATACAGTCTCGCATGATATTCTTATTGATAAACTAGGCAAATATAACTTAGATAGGGCCACAATAAGGT
Organism: Pelodiscus sinensis; assembly: GCF_052426305.1. Taxonomy (NCBI): domain Eukaryota; kingdom Metazoa; phylum Chordata; order Testudines; family Trionychidae; genus Pelodiscus; species Pelodiscus sinensis. The sequence goes on from NC_143059.1 coordinate 54,648,945, forward strand.
GGTGCATAATTGGCTGGATAACCGTAGACAGAGAGTTGTTGTTAACGGTTCTAAATCCTGCTGGAAAGGGATAACAAGTGGAGTTCCTCAAGGGTCTGTTTTGGGACCCGTACTGTTCAATATCTTCATCAATGATGTAGATATTGGGATAGAGAGTACGCTTATTAAGTTTGCAGATGATACCAAACTGGGTGGGGTTGCGACTTCTTTGGAGGATAGGGACATAATTCAAAATGACCTTAGCAAGTTAGAGAAATGGTCAGAGGTAAACAGGATGAGGTTTAATAAAGAGAAATGCAAAGTGCTCCACTTAGGAAGGAACAATCAGTTCCATACATACAAGATGGGAAGCGACTGTCTAGGAAGGAGCATGGCAGAAAGGGATCTAGGGGTCATGGGGACCACAAGTTGAATATGAGTCAACAGTGTGATGCTGTTGCAAAAAAAGCAAATATGATTCTAGGTTGTATCAACAGGTGTGTTGTAAGCAAAACTCGTGAAGTCATTCTGCCGCTCTACTCTGCACTAGTTAGGCCTCAGCTGGAGTACTGTGTCCAGTTCTGGGCGCCACATTTCAAGAAAGATGTGGAGAAATTGGAAAGGGTACAGAGAAGAGTGACAAGAATGATTAAAGGTCTAGAGAACATGACCTATGAAGCCAGGCTTCGTGAACTGGGCTTGTTTAGTTTGGAAAAAAGAAGATTAAGGGGGGACATGATAGCAGTTTTCAAATATCTAAAAGGGTGTCACAAGGAGGAAGGAGAAAATTTGTTCCTCTTGGTTTCTGAGGACAGGACAAGGAGTAATGGGCTTAAAGTGCAGCAGGGGAGGTTTAGATTGGACATTAGGAAAAAATTCCTAACTGTCAGGGTGGTCAAATATTGGAATAAATTGCCAAGGGAGGTGGTGGAATCTCCCTCTCTGGAGATATTTAAGAACAGGTTGGATAGACATCTGTAAGGGATGGTGTAGACGGAGCTTGGTCCTGCCTTGAGGGTGGGGGGCTGGACTCGATGACCTCTCGAGGTCCCTTCCAGTCCTATGATTCTATGATTCTATGATTCATCTACTCCAAGAAACTAGTGAAGAAGGTTGCAATGCTGTAGCTCATAAAACATGGTAGAACAAGTCTGAGATCTGTATAAGCAGATGTCCTATGAAAATTATCTCTTACTAAGTTGTAGTAAGGCCTATTTAAAATGGAGATACTAGTCTGAGAAAGCTTTTCACACAATATGGTCATAAAAAGCAAAGAGTCAAATCCTGGTTTTCTTGACATCTGTGAGTTTTGCCATTCGACAACTTCAGACGACTTCAGACAACTGCAGACGATTTCAGTAGAACCAGAATTTTGCCATAAGTGAATCCCCCAAAAACAAAATAATAAACCAGGCTTTATTCCTTAATATATATAAGTTCTTCCAAGACTGACTTTGTGGGCTGATCCAAAAGTTGTTGGAGACAATGGAGAGATTCCCTTTGACTTCAATAGGACCCATCCTTTCTGTTTGCTGTATAGTAGTACCTACTTAGAACTTCATCAGCAGTAGCAAACCAGTCAGCCAGTCAGCAAACCAGCATGTAAATAAAATAATTGTCTCTGCCTACAAAACTCTGGCAATAGCCACATTCCAAAAAGAGTGATTCATTTTTCAAATCAAAGTGACTTTTAAAATTCTGGGCTCAAAGGAGTGCTGCAAATGTTCTATTTTTATACTTTGGCAACTAATGGACAAATATGAGTGTATAATGATAACATTAATTTGCTCCCCAATGCTTAGATATTAAATTTCTTTGGATAGTTGCTTGGATAGTGAATTTCTATAACTAAATTACAATCTACTGAAAAACAGATTTTATAATGGAAGTGCTAATACAGCCTTAATGATGGTGGCCCAAGCGTGCTGCTATAATATCGACCCTTTATTTCTGAGGTGCATTATTTGAAAAATGTCTGGTTCCAAATGTAGCAAAATGAGAAATTATAGAGCCTATCTAACAAATAAAAAATAAATGGAGTAACAACATAAAGGTAAATTTACAGTTATTTATAATTTACCATTTTTACCTTGTTTTCAATTGTCTCTTAGTCCTCTTCATTCTAGGAGCCCATTACATTTTATTATGCTAAACCTTATCTTGTGTCACATAAATTACAGTTAAAGATCTTAATATTAAAGCCTCTTAGCTCCAAGACCATATTTCAGGCTTTGTTCAAACCAGACATTAATGCTGAAATTGAACACAGATCACTTTGTCATCATTACCTGTGATCTCAAAAGTATAATACAATCTTTGCTATGTATGGCACAAAAAATGCTTCTTTGTATAATACTGAATTATGGAGATATATTGATATTCTTAATATTTTGACAAAACAATAAAACTAAATATGTTAGCTCTCCAATAGATACCAGCATATCAGACGAGCTACTATAGCAAACGTTATAAAGATAAAGGTTTATTTCTTCCAGTTAAAATAAGAAATTACTCATAAACGTATTTTAATCTTGATTCCCCTTCCCCGCCAGTTTCCTAATATAACTTAGCCGATTGGCTAATACTATAACTTGTATTAGAAAGATTAGTAGATCATCACCTGTTTTGTTTCTATACATATATTTGTTATGGACAATGCTGTTCCTTCCACAGCTGCTGTTCCAGTTCTGACTCAAGCAACTCTAAGTATTAATATAGAATCTCTGTCTCCCTATGTATTCAGAGGCGTAGCAAGGGTGTTATGTGCTGGGGAGCAAAGGCAAAATTTGGACTCTCCCCTCCCCCTTGCCTGTCCTGCTGCCATGTGGGGCTCCCTCCAGTGCATGGGGCAGTTCCACTTACAGCCAGACTGATATGCCCTCTGGCCAATCGGTGGCTGTGGTTTCTCAAAGGGGCAGGCTACAAATGAGGACCCAGATGCTGCAGCTCAATGGGCAGTGCCTCAGACCGACTGACAGCAAAGGAGAATGGGGGGGGTTGTAGTCGCAGATGGGGCCTGTGCACCAGCTGCATTATGTGCATGCTCAGCCTGAACCCCCGCCTTGTGCACTTCATGCTCAGTTTCAATTTCATGCAGGTGCAGAAGCGGCTGGTGCCTGCGGGGTCCTAGCACTGTCCTTCCCTTCTCTGTCTGGCCGGCACCCACAGGGTCCTAGGACTCCTAGTGTTGTCCTTCCCTCTGCTGCTAAATTGGAACCCCTCTAGTGTGGCACCCGAAGGCAACTGCCCCCACCACCACTGCCCCTCGCTACACCACTGTATGTTTTACTTAGTTCCTTTGAAGAACGATTCTACAGATGGCATAACACTTTCTTCGTCAAGACAATTCCTGGAAGTTTAATAGTGACTTATACTGCATGCCTGCATAGGAGAGGAAGAGGAAGCAAAACAAAACAAAAAAACCCTAATCCCAATGCCACTATGCAGGCTTCCTGGACATTTACTTTGGATAACTCCTGAGTATTTAGGTGGTGCCTGTTTGTTTACTCTCTCCTCCTGGCAGAGAGTGAGCTAAGCGAGGTAAAGGATGGGCAGAGTCTTGACTCCACTCCTTCAGTTTGCTGGCCAGCAAAGCTGAGCACAAGAATTAGTGCTTAGCTGATGATAGTAGGCCACCAGCAAATTAATATCCCTTTGAAGAAAGACAGAATCAAGAAGAAAATTTTGGCTTCTACCCTGAGATGCTTCTGGGGCAGTGCTTCTGCTGTCCCTAACTTTGGATTGAATTCTGGGACGAAATGTAGCTCTTCACTACTCAAATCGAAATATCTCACATTTGGCAACTAGATCTCAAATAATTATTTCTGAAAGGACTACTCTTCTATGTCAGCAGGGGCTTTGTGGCTCCTCTGAGAAGTCTTCTCTTCCTCCTGCACTCTGGATTCAGTATTTATTGACTGATCCTGAGTTCCTCCTGGATGTGCACATACTGAGCTAACATCTGTTCTCAGTTAAAGCACCTTAAATTGAGAGAAAGCCCATCAATACCTGTGAGGCTGTCCCAGATTTATACACGTGTAGTTGAAAACAGAATCTGGTTTATATTGAAAGTCCATCAGCTGATTTTATAGGTGTAAATGTTTGGGTCCATTTTTAAAAGGCCATGAAATATGTTAGGCACAATATTTTTTATAGGAGACACCTGGATAAAATTAAATGCCATGCTATGACAATTTGTAGAAGGTGTCCTACAGCGTAAGGCAATTATTTAAAAAAAAAAGTCAGACATAACATTTCCTTTCAGAAGAGCTCTTGTAAGATGAGCTATCTCACTGCCCTATTAGCACAACGTAGTGGGAGCTTCAGCACGCCAGAAATAGCAGTAGCAAATAACGTTTTAGCTGCTTCATGTTGCCCACAAACTGTTCCATTTGTCCGATTGCTATTGATTATTCATTCTGTGTGATAGGTCACTAAGAGAGGGGATATTATTTCTGTGGCCTGATTGGATGAATAGTATTTTTAAACAGTAGACTAACAAATAGCACATAACGCACATGATAGTCTGCAGACATACACCCTTGTTGTCATTCAAATTAAGGCACAAAGTTGTGTCTCAAAGATTCATACAAAAATACATGATACTGTAACTATTTATTAATAGTGAATATAAAGATTGAAATGAGCAGTTCTTCCAAATGTAAACACTATTTTATATAATCACTATTTTATATAATCACCCACCTCCAAATAGGTTCCAGCTACTTATAACTACTGCAATAGAATATGCCACACAGTAGATCAAAATATTACACGTCCCTTGTGTTATATTTGGCATATAGGAACTTCTCTAGTTATCACGAGATAGTTATTCTTAATACACTTTTTTTTTCATTTCAATTGGATGCAAGGTCATGTGTTTTAGTGATGGAAGTATAAATATTGCATTGGATGGTTGGAATAATCTTACTCCTCTTTCTGGAGAATCCCCTGGGGTCTCCTCAGGGCTGCTGGCTAATGGCTCGTTTGAATTTTCTTACATGTTATAAATAGATACACAAATGAATAAGAAGAAATTGCTGGCTCTAGACAATCATATTGATACGCCAGTTCTTAATCTTTTTATAGGTTTGCCATTTTAACATTGAATATTAACATTATTCTTGGGATTAGCAATATCTCTTTCTCTATAATAAAATAACTTTTATATTCAAAAAGAGGAGCTATGGACTTGTGGTTAAAACACTAAACAGGGATCCAGGAAAGGTTGGTTTCCTTCTCCGCTCTGCCACAGTTTTCCTAGAAATTACACAGGTACTCATTCAGTAAAAATTTTTAAGCATGTGTTTAATTTTAAGTCTATGTGTAGCCCCAAGTAACTTCAACAGAACTACTCCTGGGTTTAAATTTAGGCATGTGCTAAAGTGTTTTGCTGGGTCAGATAATTAATTTTTCTGTGCCTCACTCCACACTTGTAAAACAGATAATCATACCCCTTTTCACCCATCTTTTGCCTGTCTGAACTATTTAGATTATTAGCTTTTTGTAATAGGATCTCTATACTCTTACTATGAGTATATACAGCCCAGAGCACAGTGGGAACTTGATCTCATTTCAGGACTATTAATGCTGCTGCCATACAAAACCATTAATAAAACTTTCCTTCCTTAACTATGCCACAGGACTCCTTGGTTAACTTGTTATCTCAGACTTTTGCATAGATGTCATTTCTGTTGACCCTGCATGCATGTTCATTTTGTAAGTGCCAACTTTCCTGGTGCATTTTGAGATATGCATTTCTTTATGGTCTTCAGCTCCTATTGTTACATGTATACTAAATTATAACAATTCATTCTGTTCATTTATACAGCTACACTTTTATTTGAAAGGATGGTTATTACTTGGGGATTGTTAATTATAGCAGAAGGTATTTTCAAGTAGTTGTTGGTTTGAGAAATAAAACTTTCTCTCCTGATTACTGCCTAATAGGAAGACAATTAGATTTGAGTTGGTTTTGGTTGGTTGTGTTGTGTTTTTTGGTTTTCGGTTTTGGGGGTTTTTTTTTTTTGGTATATGTAAAAATCAAACAATTAATGGATTCATATGATTGAAAGAAAATTGTATTGTAATTGCTTAAGTCTATTGCACACTGACTAGAATTTTGTGTTGATGGCAAAGGAACAGCAGATCTCTATGACACATCATCTGAATGTGTTGTTTTGAAAAGCTATTGCTATTTGCTAAAGGGCTGAGAAGCATGCAATCTGCCATTTCTAGTTAGTCTTATCTGTTGGCCAACTCATGAGAGACACTAGGAAATGTTGTGATGAAATTGTTTTTATTTGGTAGAATAATTTAGTCCTTGTCAATCCAGTTTGCAAATCCAATGTATTTATAAGGCCCCAGATTTGCACTTACAAAAACCATGACTACCTACCTGGAGAAGGATAAGATAGTAGCCTGAACAGTGGACAGTACTATGCACTGTTCAGTGAACTGCCTTCTCTCTCAAGTGAATAACTACAACTTCTCCAAGAGGGAGCAGGAACAGGTGTTATATCTGCCCCATTGTGATCATTTTATATTTGCATAAGGGGGCCACGACTGTATATAAATTAACCTGTCCATGTTATGCTCACACTGGAACTTATTTTACCTTCCATTGTGAAGCTATAATATTGGGGGTTTCAAGTGCAAGGAGAAGAACAGCTCCCCATATACAAATTCAGGCCAGGACCTGAATAATGTGTGGGTTGGATGCCACTCAAGACAGTGGAATTCACATAGATACAGCAGCTCAATCTGCTCTTTCAGTGCTTTGTGCAGTCTGGCCAGTGTTATCACTTAGAACTACCTGAAAAGTGGTGGGCATTTAAAAAAAAAATCAGAATTTAATATTCTCAGCCAAGTTGAACCTGCTATCAGCAGAAGAGGAGCAAATAAATTCACTGAAAACTTGAACAATTCTTATCAGGTTAAATTATCACCATAGTAGTAGGAATTCTCTATAGGGAAGCAGATAGAATATATGTAAAACTACTGATAATGAGGTAACATTATTTAGTTATCTATGGCAAAACTATTTGGGGAAGTTTTTCAGGGGTATCCACTTTTCTGACTTAGGGCAGGTCTATACTTAAAACACACCTATGCAGCAGTGTCGCTGTGGCACTCAAATGAAGATAGTTCTATGCCAACAAGACGGCTTCTCCCATTGGGGGAGTTAATCCCCCCCACTTCTCCCCTTGACTTCAGTGGGCCAGAATTTCACCCATACTGTATGAAAAACAAGTCTTGTAATGTAGCAGTTCATTTCTTACATGTGTTTTACTCCCTTTAATCATATCCTGTATCATACAAGTGTTTTATCAGCTTAATGGGCCTGATCCAAAGTGCACTGAAGACAATGGGAAATCTTTTCACTGACTCCAACAGGCTTTGTTCTAGGCACCACCTGCATAGTCAATGCAGTCCTTATCATCTTTTGTGTCTATATGCAAAAATGTTCACATTCATTTTTTCTCCACTATTAGGTAACTGATTTTTTTAAATTATTTCACTTAAAATTCAGATTGAGCTTTGATGATTTTTAGTACTGACCTTCATTATAATTATTTTGTCTTTTGTGGATGTCAAATTAAAATGACGGATCATTTCTAAAGTTTAAACAGATTTCCGATGATCGTGATAATTCTCTCTCAGATGGAAGTCCATCATGTTTAAGACATTAGGGTGACAGGGTGCTGTAATGGCTGCCATAAGTCAAATACAGATTTATATGGTGAGGACTCTCTTGATGTATATCAAGATGAAGATACCCAATGGGTTCCTTCCTAAACCCAACCAAGAGTCCGTAGCATAAGTTATTTTACATCGGATCCCAAACATACAAGATTCCTTTTATATTTATTGGAGATGAAAAATCTCCACTCACACCCACTTTATATGTTATTGTCAAAGAAAAATGTAAATGGAAGTGCTGATTCACCTTATTTTTTAAGGGAAACTCTGAAGTATGTGGTTCATAGGTTGAATGATCTTTGTTTTTCCTTTCTTCCAGTTACAAACCTCTATCTATTAAATAAATCACTATATGAATATGGTAGAGCCAATGATGTTGACTTTTTTTTAATCTTGTATGTAATAATTATGTCTACAGGAAAATACTTTTACCATGTTGTTTTAGATATACATTCGTTTCATTTCAGATAAAAACAAACTATAATTTCACTCTTCAAGTGTAAATTGGATCCAGTAAAATTCAATGGAGTGTAAAGTAGATGGTAGAATATATATTATAAATTCTTTCCACAAAAATCTTCTGTAGATGCATGGTATTATCTGACAGGAAAACTTATTGCCAACTTATCTATTCATCCACATACTGCAGGACATATTATGAGACATATAGAAAATCATCAAGATTGTTTCCTTATGTTGAAAGGAAAGCTTGTTCAGACCTCAGTTGTTGCTGTCTTAATATGCTGAACATAGAGTAAATGGAAGAACATGTGAAATTTCAGAGAAAACAGAAATTTCTTCACAATTTGTATTTGTCCTAGTTGATTAAACATCTCCTAAAAAGTCTATTGATTTTAAGAAACTAATTCTTTCCACCAATACTCATGTCAGCTATTATCTTAATCCATATAATTATCCCATTGAATGAATGGGTCTACTTGAATAATACTTACTATTTGCAAGTGTGGCTAATTTGGGTGGAAAAGTTTCATTTTTGTTATAGGGGTATCAATAATTGCTCCTGTTCTATGTGTCATTCTAGTAAGATCAGTTATCACATTCATGGTGAGATGCAAGTGAAAGATAGCAGGCAGTTCCCTATTTATTTTCACAACGCTATTTTAATACAGTGAAAGATTATATTGTTATTATTACTGTGTGATAGTGCCAAATGGCCCCTCATAATAGGGCTTATGTGAAATTTAAGTAATATATAATCTTTGTGATTGCTGTCTGCTGGGGAGGTAAATTTTAATATTAATAAGCATCAAAAGGAATAAACAGAGCAAGGACTGGTGTTTGATCTTAGAGTTAATGTAGATCGACAGAAAATCCCTCACAAACTCAAAGTCCAGAGAAGAGATGCTGTAGATTGTATGGGAAACTGATTTCAAATAATATATTTCCATAAGTAATATTAGAGGAGATAGGCCAGGTTTTCAAAGACACAGAAAGGTGATTAGTGGGATTTTCAGAAGTCCTCAGAGCTGATTTCAATTGTGTTAGGCACCAAGATGTTTGTGGCAACCTTACTAGGTACCTGTCTGAACCTTTAGGGACCTAAATACCTTTTAAAATCTGTCCCCAGATCCTTGACTGATCTAAATTACTGAGGCCAGTTAATACAAATGGATTATCTGGCCTCAGATAGGGTATGATCACAGAAGACCCCTTGGGGCTGCTTCCCAGTGTCCTGATAAAAGCACTGACACTCAACTTGTGCTTCCCTGGAGCTTCTGACCATTCTGCCATGCTGAGCCAGATCTCCTGGTCTCCTCCAGACAAGGTACAGAGCTGAGATCACAGCCCCCTCCCCTGAAGAGCAATGCAGACACTGAATCACTCCAATTTTGGGAGAAAGCAGACTCAGCATCCGGGAAACCAACCACCAAGTAGGATCAGAACCCCAGATAAATCCATCTTTCACTGTATGAGAGTTTTACACGTTGAAAGCACATTCAGGCAAGCTCCCTTTAGCAATGAAAGAAGGATATGCGCAGTGATTGCTCCCGCAGGTAACAATTATTTACACTAGACTTGATAGTTTAAAAAAGTGATCTTATTAAGTACAAACAGTAGGATTTAAGTGGTTGCAAATGAAAATGGACAGACCAAAGTAAATCACAAATTTAAAATAAAAGGAAACACATAGCTAATTCTAACACAGCTTATTGCAAATTTACCCTAAAAGTGTTCTTATTTTGGCTAAACCTTCAAGCCAGACAAGATCTTTTTTTCCCCTGGAATCCCTGGCTATTCTCTTGGGTGTGTCATGCCAGGCAAAGAAAAGGGGACAGATTGCTTCCCATTGTTTTATAGATTCCAATTTGGATAGGAACTTGTTCCAGAAATTACTTGGTCGGACTCTACCAATTGGAGTGGTTATGTGTCTTCCTAAAACCAACCACTGCTTAGACTTGAAGGACAAAGAAGTCTGTTCTCAAGTTATTAACTTGATCATCCAGTCGTTAAGGTGCCTGAGCATTGGGAACACCCTTGATGGCTTTTTCATGCACATTTAAAACTATAAACCATTCCCTACCCCATATTTCTAACTTTACATACAAGAGTGATACATACACCAAAATAAGATATGCAGAGTGTGACATTAAAACTGATAGGTTACATGTAGTACTTTGTCCAAAGCATCTTCAACTTATGCATATTTGCATATATAAGACATGGTGGGGACTGTCACATAGCCTCATATATGTTAACACAGTATTTACATATTTTTATTTTTTTCCTTAAGTTTCTGTTTACTAGATGTATTAAAGTGTATCTCTCCTTTTGGCTCTCACCCTGCAAACCCTTATAGATATCCTTACCTTTACACACGGGAGAATTTCCATTGAAGTCAATGGGAGAGATTTTCAACACTACAAATGAGAGGTAAGCACAAAGCTGCTATTGATTTTCAGTGGGAGCTAGGGACTGGATTGCTATTTGTGCCTTTGAAATTCTCTGTCCATGACAGAACTTAGGCAATTATGGTGGTAGCTCCTAATTAATTATGTTATGTTTTTTTTCTTGCAGTGTTTCAATCGGTGACATTAGATTGACCCAAGCGCCCTTTTTCTTGTGATCATGTCATACTTTCACTTTTTCTTCCCCCAGCCATTCCTTCACATGTTTTGTTATAACAAATATAGAAGAGGTGGCTGATATGGGGCCTATGGAAAGTGCATAAATTAGAGCAGTCTTGGACACTAAAATGTTCAATTTAGTGGCCTATGAATGTATGCATTATGAAAGGTGAGTGTACGCTGTAATTTACTCCCTATGCCAGAAAAGATCGAGATTCACTCAGAAATCTATCAGGTCATAAAAGGAGAAGACTGCAAAAGAACCATGACTATGAAACTCCCATCCAGATGAGCTTATACTAAATTCTGGACACAGAATATTTAGCTCAAAGGAGGTCAGACAAAATTATCATGGCCTTAAACCTCATGACTCTAGAAAGCAAGACCCAACCTTTTTCTAAATCATTTCTACAGTAGTGGTTTCTTTCGTGGGGTCATAAGAATAGCCATACTATGTCAGACCAATCGTCCATCCAGTATTTTTTGTTCCAACCAGGTCCATTCATAGAGAATTAACAGACCAGACGATCACTGAGTTATCCATTCCATTTCATCCGTTCCCAGCTTCTAGCAATCAGAGGCTTGAGGTTGCCTCCCTGAATATTCTGGCTAACAGTCATTAAGGGACCTAGACTCCATGAACTTACCTAATTCTTTTATGAACTTTGTTATGGTCTTCACAATATCTCATGGAAACAAGTTCCATAGGTTGACAGCGAGTTGTGTGAAAAAGTATTTCCTTTTGTTAGTTATAAACCTGCTGCCTGTTAGAGTGCCCTCTGGTTCTTATGTTACGTGAGGGAGTAAATAACACTTCTGTATTCTCTTTCTTCACAACAGTCATGATTTTATAAACCTTAATCATTTCCCCTCTTAGTCATCTCTTTCCCAGTCTGAAAAATCCCAGTCTTATCTCTCACTGTACGGAAGCTATTCCATACCCTTAAACATGTGATGCCCTTTTCTGTACCTTCTCCAATTCTGATATATAATTTTTTTAATGGAGTGACCAGTACTGCACACAGCATTCACAATGTGGGCATACCATTGATTTCTATGGTGGCATTATATTTTCTATCTTATTATCTATCTCTTTCTTAATGGTTCCTAAAATTGTTTGCTTTTTTGACTACTGCTGCACACTGAGTGGACGTTTTCAGAGAACTACCTGCAATTACTCCAACATCTCTTTCTTCAGTGATAACAGTTAAATCAGATCCCATCATTTTGCATATACAGTTGGAATTTTGTTTTCAAATGTCCAAATCTTTGCATTTACCAACATTGGATTTCATCTGTCATTTCAGTGCCGTCACCCAGTTTTGTGAGATCTCTCTGTAATTCTTTACAAGCGTTTGGACTTAACTTTCTTGAGTAATTTTATATATACTGAAACTTCTGCCACCTCACTTTTTACCCCTTTTTCAAGACAATTTGTGAATAAGCTGAAAGCACTGATCCCAGTATAGGTCCCTGGGGGAAATTACCATTTACCTCTCTTCAGTCTGAAAACTGACCATTTATTCATATCTTTTATTTTCTGGCTTTTAGCCAGCTATTGATACATGTCAGGATCTCCCCTCTTAGCCCATGACAGCTTACTTTGCCAATATTCCATTGGGATAAATACAGATAGTGGGTCCATGGTACACTCAGAAAGTTTTCTTGAAGGGAATAAGTCAATCAATCATTTCCAAATTCGTGTGTTACCAGTGCAGTGCATTTATCCAGTTTCTTCTCCATCCAAGCTTACTTGGAGGCTGTGTATACATCAGTGTTGGTGCTGTTGTTTTTAAACATCTGCAATCATGAAAATTTTGGGTAAATGGTGTATCCATTGAAATCAGTGGGAGTTTTGCCCTTGAATTCAGTAGTGAAAGATCAAATCATTAATTAACAATAAGAAAAATTCAGGGGAGGGAATCAAAGAAAATATACTTGGAAAAAATGTTTCTGTATAGCTTTTCATGAGATCTTTATTACTTTGCACAGCAGGAAAGCAAAATAAATGTAAACCAATAGTTGTTACTTAAATAAGCAATGTGATACTGTTGTTTTTCTATACTATATAAACAACAGTTAAGTCACACAGGATATATTGAGTGAATGATAATTTCCAAAAGTTCCTGATTTCATTCACATCAACAATGTGGTTAAAAATAATTTCCAAATACCACAACCTTTTAATACAGATATTTACCGTTGCAGAAATCTCATCCTCCTATTTATACCTCCCTACATTTTCTAAAGGCTTTCTTCTCAGCACTTTGTTGCTCAATTATGCATCATGTTTACCATGTTCATTTTACAATTACATGACTAAAACGTTGGAAGCAGGAGCTGCTCTGGGAGGCTAAGAAGAACCTGGGTTATTCGATAGCTCCCATGACTCATTTTTCCACCTCAGAAATAAGATGCATCTTTGATTTCCTCCTTGTAAACAGACAGAAACAATCCTCCCATGATTTCTGAGAAGCTATTCTGGGTGGTCACTTATGGCAACTGGTTAAAGAACTGTACAATTTGTATTATTATCTTCTGAATGGAGAAGTGTAATATGATTATAATGGCTAAATATATGCCAGAGTGTGCTCTGTCAATCAGCTATGTATTACACAAGATCTAGTGTTAAAATACATTGCAAACATGTTTTTTAGCCCACCTAGCCTTACCTGAAGTAGCAAAAGGAATACAAAAGAAGAAGAAGCTCCCTTTATTCCACATTTAGCTCCAAAGGGGAGATGGATCTCGTTGCAGCAGTGTCATTATAATCCACTCACAGCTGGTCAGCTGGTACTGTGGATGTGGGAAAATATACTTCCCATTGGATGGCTTTCTCTCTGGCAGCCAGTAGAAAAGGAGGAGAGTCATAATAGTGACATTATGACACGACCTAAAAGCTAAACTAGTGATGATTGCCAAAGAGATGGGGATTTGTGACTAACTGGCCTGTCATCATGGTTGAATCAAGGCATAGGACAGAAAGCTCCAGTCTTTTCTCCTGTTTCAATGCTTAGTTTGCAAATTCAAGGGTTCTGGGGATGGGAAGGGCTTAAGACATACCTTATGGGTATGTCTACACTACAGTGTTATTTCAAAATGTCTTATTTTGAACTAGTTAATTCGAAATAAGTTATTTCAAAATAACGCATCTACACACAAAATGCATTTCAAAATAGCGTTTTGCTATTTCGAAAGAGTGCGTCTACACTGCATGGATGCTGAATTGCATTTAAGGCTGGCCGGAATCAGGTCTGGCAGGGCATCAGGTCAGGAGTTACTTTGTGTGGCTGCTGCTTGAGGCTATCTGAGGCCTGTGCTTAAAGAAACCAACCCTGGACAGTCAGTTCCCAGCTTTCCCTGCTTGCTTGCCTACCTTGATGAGGGACAGCAAAGCATTTTGTCTCTGCGTGCTCTGGTTGCCCTCACTCAGGACACCAGAGCACTCTGCAACATGGAGCCAGAGCTGCCCCTGGGCACTCTGGTGCTTCTCGTGGACATGTTGCTGTGAGCCTGGCTGCACTTTCTGCAGGCTGCCATCTGGGAGGTCCATCGGGGGACTGTCAGTATCCAGGAGGCCCTGCATGAGAGCTTCCACCCTGAGGAGAATGAAGAGCCTCCCTGGTCTGCCCCACTGGGGTCTTGTGCCTCATTCCTCCCTCATGTCCTTCCACTTACCCCTCCCTAACCCCCCTTCCTGATATCAAATAAAATACACATATTTTCATGAAAATAAACTCTCTTTATTTAACAAAACTGGGGTGAGGAATGAAATTCTGGTGAGACTGGGGAAAGGAGGTGGGAGAGAGGAGAAAAGATGGTGGGAGAGGGGAGGGGGAAACCTGGGAGGAGGGATCCGGAAGGGGGAAGCAAGGGGAAGAAGGAGGAGGGGAAGCTCAGGGCTCAGGCTTAGGGGTCTCACCAGACCAACTTGATTTTCATGTAAACCTGCTCCTGGGTTCGCATGTGGCATTTGGTGGCCAGGTTGGCAGCTAACCAGCCATAGACGGCCGCGTTCCTCCATCTAGTGCGAAGATCATGTAAGTTGGGGGCATCCCCCAAACCTGAATAAGGTCCATGATCTCCAATCTGGACCAGGAAGGAGCCCATCTTCTCCGGGCCCTGGCAGACTCCTGGGAGCTGGCAGACTGCTCCTGGGGACTATGAATTTTTTATTCCTACCTATCCAAAATACCATTTTCCCAATTTTATCCAGTGTCTCCAAAACTCTGTCATATCAGAGTCATGTGGTTTATCATTTTTCAGTTATCATTAAACATTGAAAGTTGTCATCAGAAGATAATTAGTTAATGGTGTTAAGAAAAATCTGAAAGGTACTGGTACTGATCTCATTCCCAAAAGATAAAACTGTGCATTTTGTCTACATTTCTAAAGAGAAGAAGTCTTTTGTTAGATCATATATTATTGGGAGGGCAGATCTGATAGACTTCTTTAGGCAGATAATGTACTTTGAAAGAAAATGCAGTTTTATATTTCCACAAAATCATATTTAAAATATGTATATGTCTATCAAAGGTGAGACTAGTATAATTCACCTCTGGGTCAGTGGTTCAAATCCAATCCAGTTCACTCATGTCCAAACTGTGCTACTTTCTGACAACTATAGCATAGCCTTTTTTAGTAGGTTCTCTTAGTTCTAATTTACATGGATGGACTGGGCACATCATAATTGTGACTGGCACCTTTTTGGCAGCTTTAAAAAAAAAAAGCCAAAAGCTGAATGGACACGCAGAATTCAATTTACAAAAAAGAACTTTTAGTTTGAAGATCTGTTAGAAGGTAGATACTACAGGACCCGGCTTTAACTTTGCTGTTATCGTTAATATATGGAATTAGGAACTGTACTGTCCATATCTCAAAAACTAGCTAGACTGCTGTATGCTGAATGCCTGCAGTCTCATAAAATGTTATTCTTTGCTTTATCTTGTTAGCATAATGTGAAGCTTCATTAAGCAGCCAGATGAATCATATAGTAATTGGATATAATGAATTTAATTTTGTAATTTCTTTTTCATAATGAAACAAAGTCATATTTTATAAACAGGGCAAAGTATTGTTTTGAATTATGGATTTATGTTCGTGTTTGGCAGGAAATGCACACCTGGGGAAGGATGGCTTTATTTATATATATATATATATATATATATGTGTGTGTGTATATATATAGATACAGATATATAGAGATATAACTCATATATAGATATAACTCATATCTAATCAGACCTTCTGATATGTGGTTGGAGTTGGGTTTTGTTTTATTAGACCTCACAATGACACCAAATGAATCAGTGCTATTCAGGGAAATCCAGCAGTTTTGTATCAGGTAAGCAAGGGTGGCAGATTGCCTGCCTTCAGGATGTAATTCTGAATCCATGCGGTGAATAGCCAAACGAGTGTAGGAACAGGGTGGGAAAGTAAAACATTACATGGGGAATATCATAGCAACAGGATCAGACCAGAGATCCACCAATCCTGTATCCTGTACTCTGAGAGTGGCCAGTACCAGATGCTTTAGAGGAAGGTATATGAACCCCATAGTAAGTAGAGGTGAGGTAATCTACCCCCAAATTAGGTGTTAGCCTAATCCATAATATTTAGAGATCAGAGCATCATGCCAGTCTGATAACTCACAATGAAATAGGGCACCTCTGAGCACAACAGGTGTGTGTATGTTACAGGTGATCAGGACCTCCTAGAGTGCCCAGCACTTTGCTGGCTAGACATGAATGTCAGAACACCCTACCCCTTTAGCAGTCTCTTTTGATGACCCGTGCTTGTAATATCCGCCACCCTTCCCACTAGCTGGTGAGTGAAGATGTTCTAAAGAAATGAAACCTAATGATAAAACAGCACTTGAAATATCAACATCCCTGCCCTAATTAGAGTCGGGCCAATGGGCACTAATTGCATAACTGAAAGGCACCCAGTTGAGTTCTTTCCATTGTAACTTGACTACACGTCTCAGCACTGATTAACAGAGGCAGAGCTGCAAACTAAAATGCAGTTAATTTATTGTAAGTTTTATTAGGCATATAAAAGGAGACCAGGAATTACTAGCCTTTCGTTGCTAGAGATACATTTCATCTATGACTCACACCAGATTCCTCACAGATTAAGCTTGTTAATTTTACTTATTGCCAGCATTCTTCACCACATTGCTGCAGCAAGAACCATGGGCTCTTGTCTAAAATGGACAGAATGAAAAGAACCGGGGGGCCCCGGACAACAGTTACATTAACTACTTTGTCCTTTTAATTCATCTAATTACATGCAAGAAAAAAGAAACAGACCATTTGCAGGCTGCCTTTAGTTGCTTTTCTGCAATGATGCAGAGCCATTGCTTTTGTGGGCTTTTTGTTGTCTTATTAGGGAGCTTTTGTTCAGAGAGATGGTTAAAGCCATTTTCAGCAGCTAGCGAGATGAAACAGTTTCAATAAGGACACAATGTACTTGTTTAAATTACCTTTCAAAATGCTCAAAACCATTAAGGGGGAGGTGCTGCAAATAAAAGTTGGAATTTTTTTGTTATAATGTTTTACCTTAATAACAGCTTTTATTTTATTATAATCCATTAGTTGACAATATTATTCTATAGATTATTAGGCAGCAATTTTGTTATTTTATCACACTTTCAGCACTCACGCACAGTACTAGAAACCACAAATCTCCGTATAATATGCTTTCAATTTTGTTAAAATCTGTATTTAACTGGTTTGGCTGTGAAACATCTTGGGGAAAATGCATTTTTAATTCAGCTCTGATTAGCTTAACGTTTGACAGAGCTGAGAAGCAACATGATGGTGTCTTATTTCCATTATTCCTACTATTATCTGTTTACTAGCTTATCTTATTTATTATTTTCATTTCTCTCACACTAAGAAGTCCAAGTTTAATCTGCAACTTCCACTAAAGAGAATTTATCCCATGCTGAATGACCATCACAGTCAGGAAATCTAATTAAAAAGAACTGATGTTCCTGTTTGCTGGCATGCTAATAATAATGTGAGGCTCTCAGAATATTTAGTGCCTACATGTAAGGTAAAAAAAGGTGCCCAGGAACTTAGCATTCAGAAGTCACAAACATAAGGTACCCAAAGCCATAGCTGTGTAAGGTAAGGAAATAAGGGAAGCAAGTCTGATCTTGGCTAATATAGGATGATACCATTGCACACCTGATTACAGAGCTCTGCAACTTTGTCCTCACCCACAACTATTTCCAATTTGGGGACAATTTATATCTTCAAATTAGTGGCACAGCTACGGGCACCCACATGGCCCTTAACATCTTTATGGCTGACCTCGAACATTTCCTCAGCTCTCATCCTCTAGTATCCTTACTGTACTTACACTACATTGATGACATTTTCATCATATGGTCCTATCAGAAGGAGACCCTTGAAGAATTCCACATGGATTTCAACAACTTCCACCCCACCATCAACCTTAGCGTGGACCAGTCCACATAAGAGATCCATTTCCTTGACACTACAGCACAATTACACGACAGCCACATTTCCACCACCTTATACCGGAAACCTACTGACTGTTTTGCTTACCCACATGCCTCTAGCTTCCATCTAAGATACATTTCCCAATCAGTTGTTTACGGCCAGGCCCTAAGATACAACCGGATTTGTTCCAGTCCTATAGACAGAGACAAACACCTACAGGATTTATATCAAGCATTCTTAAAACTAAAGTACCCATCCAGAGAAGTGAAAAAACAGATTTAATGAGCCAGACAAGTACCCAGACATCAGCTTCTTCAAGACAGGTCCCACAACGAAAACAATAGAATTCCACTTGTCATCACATACAGCTGGAAGGGGGAAGCAAGGGGAGAAAGGGGGAGGAGAAGCTCAGGGTTGGGGGTCTTGCTGAACCAAGTTGATTTTCATGCAAACCTGCTCCTGGGTTCGCATGTGGCCTTTGGTGGCCAGGCTGGCAGCTATCCTGCCATAGACGGCCATGTTCCTCCACCTAGTGCAGAGATCATGGAAATTGGGGGCATCTCCCCCAAACCTGAATAAGGTTCATGATCTCCTTCCTAGACCAGGAAGGCACCCGCCTTCTCCAGGCCCTGGAGGGCTCCTGGGAGCTTGCAGACTGCTCCTAGGGAGCAGTGGAAGGCTGGCTGCCAATGGCTTGCTGGCACGTGTTTTGGGGCGACTGGGTCAGAGGCAGTGACTGCTGGCTCTGGGCTGGCAGGCTTGGAGCTGGCACAGGTACAGAGTTAACCCCTTTAAGGGCTCCAGAGAGGGGGAGGGAGAGGAATGTTCTTGGTTGAGGCTGGAGTGGCCACCAGGGCAACCTAGGAAGGCTGGAGGTCCCCTATTTCAATGTAAGTGTCTACACAGCACTTATTTCGAAATAGCTATTTTGAATTTGGCATTATTTCTCATGGAATGAGGTTTACCAAATTCAAAATAAGCGCTCTGCTATTTTGATTTAATTTCGAAATAGAGGTTTGGTTGTATGTATTGGTTGCCTGTTATTTCGAAATAACTTTGCTGTGTAGACATACCCTCAAGTGCTGCAGGATTATTCATTGTTTTAAAAGTTTTTTCAATTACAGACTAACACAGCTATCCCTCTGACACTACAGGAGAAATGGTAACATGTTGATCCTATTTCAGGACTGACAAGCGCTTACCTTAATTTAAACTCGCTGGTCTCATCTCATTATCATTGCAAAGTCCTGGATTTATCCATGACCCAGATTAGATGTAGAACTGGAACCTAAAAAAAAGCTTTAGAACATCTTATTTATTTACATTATTTTTATTTATTTAAAAGGAATTTAGTTGGCATAAAGGTGTCCCAGAAACCAAAGGCTTCTCTTAATCTCCCCCAGTAGGTTGCTGCATATAAACTTCCTCACTGCCAAAATATGAGGGTGAGGTTAGTTCCCATCAACCCTTGTGGGGGAGTTTAATCTAGCCAGTTGCACCCCAGCGTGAGCAGGATCAAGTCCCGTGGACGCCTCTGGACCAAATTCAGGGAAGATGTAAATGTTAGTGTAATTTAAATGTAGGGTGTATATTAATCATAAAGTTTATGATATTTTCAATGCAGTTTTCACTTGCATGCATCTGACCCTCATTGTGTGTGCAAGGCAAATGTAGCTTGCAAGCTGAGAGGTAGAAGTACATGGGGAGCCTTGTCATCAGAAAACCAACAGGATGATGGTAGATAAGGAAGGTGATCCTACTTTTGTTCATGCCTGCATCCCCTCTGCAAAGACCTAACTCTGCTCCTGGTGTGACACAATTCGCACTGACTTTGGTAGTCAGACTATAGTAACTAAGAGTTAATGAGTAAATTTCATTTGTTTTGCATGCTCTCTGTGGCTGAAATTCACCAGTGAGATCAAATTCCTCTCCTAGACATTATGATGCAAATCAGGAATTACACTGACTTCTGCACAAGACTCTATCCATCACTTAAGCCTATAGTTGGGTTACACAGACATAGTAGAGTGGCCATCTTTCTGAGTGCAGAAAACCCAACATCCTTACCCCACTTCCTCCCTTAGGCCTCACCCATGCCCTGCCCCTTCTTCAAAGCCCCATCTTCTACTCACTCCATCTCCCCATCCTTTGTCACTCATTTTCCCCCACCCATGCTCATTCACTCATTTTCACTGGGCTGGGGAATGTGGTTGAGATGTGGAAGGGAATGAGGGCAGCAGCTGAGGGTAAGGACTCTGGGGTGGGGCCTGAAATGAGGGGCTCCAAATGGGGTGGTTGAGGTGTGGGGCCTGTCTGGGGGGTGTGGGTTTTTGGGCGAGACTAAGGATGAAGTGTTTGGGTGAAAGGAGGGCCTCACGGCTGGAGCAAAGGGTTATGGGGACGGAGGGTCTTTGAGGTGCAGGATCTGGACAACACCTACTTCATGCAGCTCCCAGGAAGCAGACAGCAGGTCTCTGTGGCCCCTAAACACAACCAGGGAGGTGCCACACATTCCCCTCACCCACATGCGCTGTCCCTGCAGCTCCCATTGACTGTGGTTCTCAGCCAATGGGAGCTGCAGAGCCAGTGCTCAGGATGGGGGCAGTGTATGGAGTCTCCGTGACTGTCCCTGCGCCTAGGAGTCACGGGCACCTGTTTGCCACTTTCAGGAGCTGTGTGGAGCCAGGGCAGGCAGAAAGCTTGGCTTTGCCCCACTGTGCCATCAACCAGACTTTTAATGGCCCAGTTGGCAGCATTGGCCTTATTTACCAGGGTCCCTTTTTAAACACATTGTTCCAATAAAAAACTGGGTGCCTGGCAACCCTCCCGCTGTAGTCAGGGCACCCACACAGGAGTTGAACTGCAGTGAAATCTAAATTAACCCTGAATAGCGTAGTGTGGTGGATATGACAATCTGAGGTATCATCCAGACCAGTGAGGAGCAGTGTCACCTGCAATTTGGATGGCTCAAATGCTTTGCTGCTGTGGCTCCTCACAAATAGCCAAACAGAAGACAGGAGACACCCTGCACCAGGGATGTGTAGCCACAGTCCTGGTGTAGTAGTTCTGGCCACAGCAGACTGTCTGCACCACACCAGTGATACTCTGGCTTTCAGCAGCGTCAATTCCCACTTGCATGGTGACTCCAACCAGTTCCTAGAAGAAAACTTGTGTTCTACTTTTCCTAGACAGAGCAGATATTATTAGTCCATTACCCCTGCAACGGAATAATATCCAAGGGTATGCCTACACTACCCCGCTAGTTCGAACTAGCAGGGTAATGTAGGCATACCGCACTTGCAAATGAAGCCCGGGATTTGAATTTCCCGGGCTTCATTTGCATAAGCGGGGAGCCGCCATTTTTAAATCCCCTCTGGTTCGAACCCCGTGTAGCGCAGCTACACGGGGCTCGAACTAGGTAGTTCGGACTAGGATTCCTATTCCGAACTACCTAGTTCGAGCCCCGTGTAGCCGCGCTACATGGGGTTCGAACCAGCGGGGATTTTAAAATGGCGGCTCCCCGCTTATGCAAATGAAGCCCGGGAAATTCAAATCCCGGGCTTCATTTGCAAGTGCGGTATGCCTACATTACCCTCCTAGTTCGAACTAGGAGGGTAGTGTAGACATACCCCAAGAGTTTGCTTCTTTAAATTGAGTTACCACCCATTTCTGAGGCATATTGCGCAAAAAGGCCAGTGTGGATGCTCCAGAGAAACCCCTATGGAAAAAAGCACAGGTGCTCTGATGGCCATTGAGCAGTAGTGTGGACGCTCTCTTCTGCAAAAGCACATCGCTTATGCGATGTGCTTTGAGGTGTGGACATGCTCTTGCACAATAAGTTTTTACGCAAGTGTAGAAGTATTGTAGACATAACCAGGGTTAGTTTCCAAAAAAATAAAATAAGCCTTTTTAACTAGAAGAAGAAATGGATTTTAAGTCAGTTAAAGCATGAAGTTCACAACTGATGACAAAAGAAATCAAGATAAAACACTATATCATGCTCAAACGTAAACTAAACTTGGTTCAAGATAAAATTCTTGTGCCCAGCAACAGAACCGACTAAATGTCATGTCAGGATTTCCCCAACAGAGTCAAGTGTGCTGGTTTGTTTTGTCTTCTAAGATGGAAGAGCGAGAAGTGAATAGAGAGAGAAAGAGAGAATGAATGCCTAGGGGGGTCTTTGCCCCTAACTTTTCTAGTCCAGTTCCCCCCTACAGTGTATTCTTCTGTGGAGTATCCCTCGAGGAAAAGTTTATTCAAACAATAAAGAAGATGACAGAAAGTCATGAAGATACCTTTTCCTCTCCCCTGTGTATACTAACCTGCAGATTTGCCTCTTGCTATCTTAAGGACTCTGTTTATTACTTCTATGTAAATTGAGGTTAACACACATTTCTTTGTTTAAGATAGATTTGCTTAACCCATCCTAATCAGAGCTAACCAGGTTTGAACTTGTGCTAACTGCATTGTTTAGGGGAAATACATAACTTTACGTATAATATTGCTACATACATTTTTACCATGATATTATTGACCTGCACATTATTAGTTTTCCAATGATACCTCGTAAGGCATATTTTGTACAAAGTTTATTACAATGGTGTGCAGGGAGAGACTTTAGGGGTGCATTCCAGGGGCTGTGGACAGGAAAGAAGACAGAGTATGGGGTCTGTGCCTAAATAGATTCATTGACCCCAAAACCCAGTGGGTAGTGGCTGTTTTCCAGCCTATAAAATAGACTAGCTAGCGTGAAGAGTCTGCATTGAAGTTCAATATTCTTTTCACAGTTTGGGGAGTTAATTTCATTCCCTCTGCATAGAGAACAATAACAAAAATCAATTAATTGAGCACTACTGAGTGAGAGGAATGACTTTCACAGTGACTATCAAATACGTGACTATTTCAGTGCAATACTTACCACTTTCATACCCAATTCCTGAACAGTGTGGAATTTATAGAATTATTTACACCTCTGCTATTTACAACTCCCCCTTTTTGCTGAAGCTGCCAGCAAGGATGCTGATTATAATGGTGGACTTTGGGAGGGAGATGGCGACCTATTAACCTATATTGAGATTGCAAACCTATGTCGCATATGGCAACAAAATGGCAGCTGTCACATAGGGTTGCCAGGTGTCCAGTATTGACCCGGACAATCCGGTATTTTCACCTCCTGTCCAGTAAAAAAAATAGAAAATACCAGATACCTAAATGTCCGGTATTTTCTGATTTTTTTTCCCTGCCCAAAAGTGAAAATACCGGACACCTGGCAACCCTACAACACATTCAGCAACCGGGCCCAGCTCCTGGATTCCCCATCGGCCCCTCCACAGACTCTCCACCAGGCTCCTCCATGCCCCCTCTGCTTACCTGGTTCCGCAGGGGAGCTGTCTTGTGGCTTGAGCAGAAAAACAAAATGGCCACCAGCAGAAAAGCCTCTTCTTAAAGGGGCCATGCTGGTTTTTTAATTGGTTTATTTGGGTTTTTTTTTCCTCAACAGAATTTTTTTCCCAGTGTTTTTTTTTTTTTTTTTTTTTTTTGCGGGGGGAGGGGCGGGAGAGGATTCGGTATTTTTGATTAAACCATCTGGAAACCCTACTGTCACATGAGACTGAGCAGTGACTGAGGAGAAGGGAGTGTGAAGATAGTTTTAGGCCCATCTGATTCTGAGGGTATGTTATGTCTACATGGTGCTGCAGTGGTAGCCTCATAGCATAGACACTTCCTACGTAGATGGAAGCGGGGGCAGTTTTCCATTAATGTAGATAATTCACCAGTCTGCAAGGCAGTAGCTAAGTCAACAGAAGAATCTTTCCTTCACCCTACCTGTATCTGCACTGGCGTAAGATTTACCTAACTATGGATCTCTGAATGCAAACATTTTCATAACCTTCAATGACTAGTCAATTTACTTTTTAACTTTAGGCCAGGCCTGAATTAGATTGATTCATGCAGTAAATCAGACCAGTCTCAGGACTGCTCTAATTTATACCTATGACCTTGATCCTACAAAGTGGCATAGATGCAGGAACTAGGATATGCAGGGTGCTACAGCACCCCTGACTTGAAGCGGTACTCATTATACACAGGGTTTACAGTTTGGTTCAATGGCTTTCAGCAACCCCCACTATAAAAATTGCTCCAGCACTCTTACAAGCTGGTCTGCATGAGCAGATCTCTGAGTATTTTAGTGTGGTGCTACACAGGCATAAAGATCTGCTTGTTGGGATTAGCTGGCTTGCAGGATCTGCTGGTATCTGATGAGGATCCCAGGGCTAACTGCTTTTGCATAAAGCGCCATGGAGCTTTAATGAACTCAAACACTTGTTTTTAGGCCACGTTTGAAAGGTTGAAACAATCCACATACTAGCTTTTGTATGTGAAACAACTACTCACACATCCTACATTACTTAACACCATAACAGATAGACTTTCTCCATTGTTCTTGGAGTGAATACTTTTAGGTGTCAGGAATTCCTTAAAGAACTTGCCAGTTACAATAAGGAAAAAATGCTTTTTTAATAGCACAAGTAACCAATCATAGGCATTGATACTGCAGAGAGAGAGAGAGAGAGAGAGAGAGAGAGACCCAAATTTAAGCATTTGCATAAGTTTACAGAATCAGGGCCACATTTATGCATGATTTGTACAGTTTCTAAGGACCACATATTTGGAGCACAACTTGCCACGGACTTTGTGTACCTTAAATGT
Source organism: Pelodiscus sinensis (assembly GCF_052426305.1). Classification (NCBI taxonomy): domain Eukaryota; kingdom Metazoa; phylum Chordata; order Testudines; family Trionychidae; genus Pelodiscus; species Pelodiscus sinensis. The sequence continues at coordinate 54,673,894 of NC_143059.1, forward strand.
CAGAATGTGGGCACTTGCATAACAATCAGATACAGGTAAATATTTTTAGATAAATATTGCCATGCAAATAGTTACTGCGATGTTTGTACAAGTTTACACATGAACAAATGAACACTCCGCTTGATAACTTGACTCTGGCTCCAACAGAAGATGGCCCTATAAAAGATATTACCTCACCCCCTCCCCTTTATCTCTCTTAGGACTAAAAAGTCAGATGTTGCTATTTGGAAATTATTTATCACAATGTTGTTAAGCACAGTCTTTCTTTCCAGTTATATTGTTATGCCACATATTTAGACTTTAAAAATTATTCTAATTGTGAATAATGGTATGAAATATTTTATCCCAGCATGCAAATACTAGGACAATTAATGTGGTATAAAAACTTAGGCAGACTAGATAGATGTCGAATTAGTGTCCTCTTCAAAAGCAGATTGATTTGAAGAATTGTATGTGAAGCTATAAGAAAGTTAACTCTGGCCTCCAGTCGCCTTGATGAACAAACATTAGGGTAACGGGTAACAAATCTGTATTCTGTGGTTCTTACAGCTCCTGAGATTTTTTACCCCTTCTTCTTATCTCTTTCTATAAAATTATCAGCAGATCAGAAGGCACTCATAGACTGCCCTATTTTGAATTGTGAACAGGATTTATAATATCTCCTGGATTTATAATATCTGCTGTAAGTTTGCCATTAAGCACCTGTGATTTTTTTTTAAATGCAGCTTAACAAATAGCATGAATCTCTGCGTTACTTATGGCAACAGGAGCTGAATAAAAGTGATTTTTATTTCCTCACTAAATGTATCTCACTTCTTTTTAATGGTAATATGTTTCCTCAAAATGGTTCTCTCCACGCAGATAGAGAAGAAGCCATAGAGACACCACACAAATAGCTCTTTTGATATTCTTTCAGATAAGGCCACCCTTTTACCACACAAAAATTAAGTTTGGTCGGCACAATGTAATGTCCATGTGTTTGACCATTGAACACCCTGTGTGGCCATTAGAAATAAAAGAAAAATCAATAGGGTTTCATTAAAACAGCAGGCAATCAGGGCTAAGGCACTAGCTTAATTACAGTTTCAGTAGCATTTGCTTTAATTGGAAAGAATAAAAGAAGTGAAGTGGAGTGAATGAAGAAATTAGCATATCTATCACTGTTGTCACATTGTACTGTGGCCTTAAAGCACTGTTTGCTCTTTAGTATCTCTGAAGCTTTGTGCAGCCCTGAAAAAATATGAAAAAGGCAAGTAGCAAATAATCAGACTGCACCTTTGTAAAATTCTAATTAAAGTCCTTTATAATGCTGGAAATGTATTTTTATCTTTATTAGATATACAGGATACAATTTGCAACGTATTTGTTAATTTTATTTCTTTGGCATAATGTGTATGTATGTATAATATACATATATTTGGCATAATGCATTAATTCATATACAGTGAATACTTCAGTAAAGTCTTTGTACTATATGGTAATACTCTGCATTGGGAAAGGCCTCTCGGGCTACTGTCACACATCAAGTGCTCCGCATAAAGACGTGACTTCTTTTCCAACATGGAGGGCTTCCCTGGATCTGGGACACTGTCTAGTCAATGAGCAAATAGAGACACAAAACGAGGACCATGTGGAGCGAGGGCACCTGAACACACAAGACCCAGCTAGCCTGATTATGCATTAACCACACACAATGAACATGCATTATCCAGGTTTGTACTGCTGCCAGCACTAACCTGCCCAGAAAGGGTAAGGATGGGGTGAGACGGTTCAGTGGTCTCTCACCCACCTTGTGCCACTTCAGCCAGTGGAGGACATGCTGCAGTGTGACTTCATATCACCTTGCATAATAAACAGCAAAACTCCACAATGGCTCTTGGCATGAGTTCCATTGACAGTAATGGCTGCTGGATCTGGATCTTGGCAAGCTACTTATCTTGCTGAGGTGGCTGCAATTGCTATTTTCCCATCATTTCATTTATTGACAGAACTGGTATAAGCTCCTTGCAAGTGATTTTGTTTTTAGGGAATTCATTTGGGTTACAAGACTAGAACAGTAAAAAGCTGCACCTGTCAGGGAACCGGCTTGGTGACTATTTAGTTTGTATAAAAGAACTTCTTGCCTGAGCTAAGAGTGGCAGTCAAGGGCCATGGAGGTCTGGGTTTGGCTCTACCTTGAGCTGCTTAATGAACTTGCACAAGTCACTTGATCTCAATTTCCTCATCTCTAAAATGGAGTTGATAATGCTTTACCCAACTTTGTATAGAATCTCAAGGTCTACAGATCATCCAGGTTTCTATCTCACTTATACTGGGGTAAATCAGGAATACTTTCATTGACATCACAGCATTACAGTGGTGTAGAACTGGTGTAAATGAGATCAGAATTAGGCCCAAACAATTTGTGTTAATTTAGTTTGTATTACTTAGTATTATTATTAACTATGCATACTGAAGAACTAAGCCAATTGTCAACTCTTTACTTGTTAACAAATTGTTCACAGACAAATCCTGATTTCCATGGATTGATTTGCCACTCGAAATTATGCAATGACTATTTTGGGGCAAACACATTTCATCCTATGGATTGCTGATGAAAAATTTGCTAGAACTATTTATCTGAATATTCTAATAAGAAGTATTCTGCTCCACTGTGCTACATGGTTGGTTCTCTTAGTCACATGGTTTTAAGGGGTTTTGTTTGTTTGTTTGTTTTTGTGCTCTTAATGAATAAGGGCTGCTTCAGTTGCGGGGCTGGTGGGTAGGGGGGGCAGGTGGGGAGAGGGACATGAATAATCCAAAAGCACTTTGAGTCTCTCAAAGCAACTTGGGGCGTGGTTGATGGAGAAATGAGGTGATCATCTTCCAAAATTAAAGAATTTTAGAATTTACTTTCTAGGCCACATATATGTCATACATAGGACGTTATTATACACACACAGAGTATGTATAATACTAATTGAATGCACTTACTAAATTTATAAGTCTCTGATTTTCTGTAATCCATCAACATACAACACAGTCAGCATCACAAATAATTTAGCTACCGTGAGCTTGGTCATTGCTGTGATTTCTGCCACCATGCATGTTGTTCACCTTGTCTGATTAATTTCTTCACTTGGAAATCTGGCTAGCAGTGTCATTGATTTCTAATATAAAATGAGTGTCCCAACACCTGTGCCACATAGATCAGATCCGAACAGATAGATAGATGTCAAAAGTAATCATGAATTTCCTGCTCTCGAATTTTCTGGATTCCACCACAATTCTCTCAGTGAGGTGCAATCATGTTATTTTTGTCCATCATATTTGTTTAATTGCCCCGTGGCTTAAGCAGTAAGGTCACATCTACACTACACACAAGATTGACTCTGCCACGGTTGATCTTCCTGGGTAGTAGTATAGAGCCACTTTCATTTACCAGGTGTAGTATAGAGCCACTAGAACAAACCCAAACAGTGTCCCTATCAGAGCCAGTACTCCTACTCCTCGCGAGGAGTAAGGGAAGCCAATGGGAGTGTTTGTTCCTGCTGTGTGGACAGGGATTTGAGATACATTTACTCAAGCTATGTAATTTATGTAGCTGTAGTTGTGCATCTTACTTTGACCTTCCTTTGTAGTGTAGCCCTAAAGGTGATACTTCCCTTTTGGAAATAATATTGGGAACACTTGTAGAATTTAAAGATGTGTTTACATGCTAACCATCTTCCCAAAATTGTCCTATCTTTGCATGTGGGTTGCCTGTCACAGACATTCTTGTGAACAAGCTTCACTTCAATTTTGAACATTCACTATTTCCCAAAACCATTGAAAAAGAAACTTACCATGTAAAGTTCATATTGCCAGTTGACATAAAGCAGTATTAGTCCATTGACTTCCTTCCTCCAATACCTGAAAATCTGTCCCTAAGACCTGTTCACCGAAATTATTCAGAGAGTGATTCTAAATAACAGATAAATTCAAGAAAATCACCATGTGATAGCAAACAATTTGTAAACAAAAAAAATAGTTAAATTAATTGAAGCTATTTCACATAATAAATTATTCACCCATATTGTGTTTTACTCTTAAATTTCTTTGAGTTTTAACTGTGACTTCATATTATTGTGACAGATTCCTTTAGGGCATAACTTGCATCTACAATCCCTAAGTCCTTTGTATACAAAATAATTACACAAAGAACACATTAGAGCTCTGACCTTTTTATTCATTTAAAATCCATAGCAGAATTCAAAATAAATCTATATGAGGGATATTGGCGATATCCTACCTACATTGTTGGTATATTTATTAATGAGAAGATACAAATGCATTTACTTGAGACCCCTTCATAATGCCAAAGCTGATGTATTCTCACTAATTAAATTTTGTGTTATTTATTGTTTGCTCCCAGTTTTGTTTGTTGGTTTATATTATATTTCAACAGTTTTTAACATAAAAGTGTGAAAATATTGTTCAGTAGAGTCTACTATTCCAAAGGAATTGTAAAATATTTTATGTTGATTTATCTTTTCATTTTGTAATTTACTTTATTTTTCAACTTCTCTTTCATAGTGCTCATTATCAATATAAAAAGTACCTTGATTATAAATAAACTATCTTCCATCTTCCAGCTCTACTGAAGTTCAGTAAAAAGAAATCCCTTGTTTAGAGAGGAAACTACGTAGTCCCTAATTTAGCAAAGTGTGCAGAATGTGTAACTTTTAGTAGGTGATTTGCCTCCGCTGGAGTATTCTCAAAAGCACTTACATAATGTAGAGGCCTACATCCCATTTTCAAAAGTGATATACCCAGATTTTTAAAATATTTAGGCCTTGCACAACTCATTGTTGCAAAGTCTAAAGTCATTAAGGCAGCTAAGTGTCATTTTCAACAATGATTTAGACACTTAGGTCCAGATCCTCAGAGGTAATTAAGAGTTTAACTCTACTTAACTCAAACTGGGTTAGGCAACAAAAGAACAGGATGTTGGGATTAGATTTCTAAAAATGACTTTACCCTGGTGCATATGTTTCTCTGACTTCAGTAGGAGTGAGATACCAAGGAGCATTTGAAAATCCCACTAGATACCGGATATTTGATCTGAATCTTTAGGCACCCAGAATATCTTAAAAATCTGGCCCAGAAGAGTCTAATTCTAATGAAGTTAATGGAATTAGATGCTTAAATACCTGGTGAGGGTCTGGGCCTAAGAGTCTGTCACTTTTGAAAGTAACTTAATTTGCTCTTGATATGTTTCCAAAGATAGGGGAATCCTCTTGCTGAAGAGCATGTAAAAGTTATTGATAAAGAGGGAAATGTATCAAACATGTTGATTGACATATGTATGGACAGATAGCAGTAATATGTATTATTTGTATATTAGGTGCTTTCCAGAATTTGTAGAAGTTCTCTTTTTTTTCTTCTAACAAATAATAGTCTTCGTGTGTACAGAACCAAAACCACTGGCATTTCCTGTAGTGGAACTATTATAAATTCTTGAATCTTATCTTCTTTTTTTCCCTCCCCTTCATGAGAAAAGATGACAAAATAATGTCACTTGTTGTGCAGATACTGTCTAGTTTTGCCCCTGCTTCTCACAAGTCCTGAAAAGATACCCTGTTAATGGAGACGTGAATGTGAAAACAAAGGAGATAAAAGAAGGTAGTTTAGGAGGCAAATGTTTTGATAAATTATTACAAACAAAAGTGATTGGAATTCATTATAGTTTTGATATTGTTTTAAATACAGTTGTATAAAACTCCCTCTTACACAACTACTATTTAATTAACTATTTAAAGTTACTATATCTACCTTTTCACTAGAGGAGTCTCGAAGGACAGAAATATATTTATGGAGCGGAAACACAATTTGCAAATGTACCTCCATATACACAAACAAATGCCTCAAACCAGCTTGGCAGTACATGATAATGCTATTTGTAATCAAAGGTTAAAGTACACTTAAACCAGTTTACAGTTAAAAACAATTTTAATTGAAAATATACTTTTGTAATTGCAAATGGAAAGATTTCCTGTAATAGCAGCAACAGACCTATTTTCTAATAAGATGAACAATACAGTTGATGACTGAAGCATCTGTATATAGTTACATACAGCATTTCTGTACTGCAGGCTGCCAATTTATTTCAGCAGTGAAAAGCTTGATTTATTGTTTGTAGCATTACCATCTGTTGTAGTTATTACAGAAATTATATATAAACCAGTTAGTAAACACTTTGCCCCATTGTCTGTTGTTTTGATAATCACCCATAATAACATCTAGCATCAATATGGTCTTTAAACCCGATTTGGGAGTTAATGGAATAAGAAGAGGCAGTCAGTATATGCACCAGGGTAATGTCATTAGGAATGTTTGTGAAGAACAAATTAAATCAGTTGTAAATTGTGCTCTCAAGTCAGCCAGAAAACCAGTCTTGTTCAGGAGAAGGGATTTATATTTTAACCTCGTGCAGAAAATGCACTTAAGCAGATTAAAATAAAATAGGGACTTCGTCAATGGATGTAAATGGTAATTGTTGGAGCTCTAATGGCTTCCTGTTGGCTATGTCATGCACTGGGCACAGCTATTTTAAAGTTAACCAGTGCTTGAGGTCATACTTTTACAGATTCAGTCATTAAGCAGGGCTAGACATGTCACTAAATGGCTGATTATTCAAATGATGAGGCTGCTCAAAAGTTATCCATTTCTTATTTTGGACAGAGGGTTCTTTTGGGGAGGGGGCACAGTTGAAATAAAATAAAGATGAAATGAATTCAAGTATCTGTTTGAGGCCTCATTTGTTTGGATGCCAGATTCAGCTTTATTTCAGTTGTGTTAAATTATCCATAGCAGACTTTGCTTGCGTACAAATAGTTTTATATATCACCATTGCAAATGCTAAATCATATATGGAGGTGATGTCTGTGTGTGCTATATTGCACAGGTCATAGTTATGTGATAGATTTATCATGTGTTTGTGCAATTTATCACATTCCTGTGACCATATCACGTGCCTACTAATTCATTTCCCCAGGACTCTGACCCACATATGACAGGAGCCCGTGATATAACAGTGTTGGAATTAACAAAAACAAACAATGCAAAAATAAAACAACCCCTTTTATGTCTGAGAGGTCAGCGATCTGTTAGCATTCATTTTAGTAGCATTTTAGTGATATACTGAAAGAAGTCAAGTAAAGTGTTTGTTGAAGAGCATCACTTCTAAAAGTCAAGGAAAAAACACCTACTCGGTGATAATCTAATAACTGTTTCATTTGCAACTAGATATTATTAATAGGTAATGTATTTATTAATTTATTTTTATTTATAGCTAACATTTTGATAGCACCAGCTCTGGGTTCTAGCTCTCTTTTAAATAGTGAAAATCCAATAACTTAAAGATAAAAATCAGCAGCTTTCATAAAGCCGGAAGAGAAGAAATAACCAACCGGAGACACCAAATTAAAACAGTTCCCTCAGCACAGCTACTAACACTAACCATTATTGCATATGCTTTCCTTTTGAAAGTGTTGGTAAAGAGATGGGCCTTGGAGTATGCAGTGCCCTTAAGTCAATGTTTTGTGGGTGAACTCAGGACCAAAGCAAGAAAAGTGAATTCCAAAACTAAGGCCAGGTCTACTCAGCCCAGGGAAAGTCATTGTAAGGTAAGCAACTCCAGTTATGCATATAACGTAGCTGGAGTTAATGTACCTTAAACCAAGCTTAATGCTGTCTCCACAGTGGGAGGTCGATGGGAGAAATGCTCCCATCAACTTCCCTTATTCGTTGCAACAGCAAGGAGCTTCCCTTACTTGTTGCAACAGCAAGGAGTGCTGGTACCAAGAGAGGCGCCTTCAGCATTCAATTTAGCAGGTCTTTACTAGACCCACTAAATTGAATCTCAAAAATTTGATTGCCAGAGTGGCAATCCTCCAGTAAGTGCAGATGTGGCCCAAGGATCTCTCACAGACTGCCTTCTCTCTTTTATACTGCAGCACAAATACTGCCTCTGGCTGTGGAAAAAGAGGAGCCTCTCCCATTCTGAACCATTTAGGGCTTTATAAATCAAGAAGACCACCTTGATCAGGAAGACCTGGAAAGCAACAAGCAACCCCAGTACTGATCTCAGAGCACTGGTATCATGTGCTACTGATATACCATATTACAACAAGCTATGTAGTCTGTACCAGCTTTAGCTCTTGGGTGAATTACACACGGCTTTGCAGAACAGAGATAAGTAGAGTCCTGCAAATCCACAAATATCCACTTTATATCCATGGTTATTCTCATCTGCAGATGTGGATTCGGATATATGCAGCTCATTTTTGTGGATACAGATGTGAATATGCAGGACTCTAAAGATAACACATGTTCCTTGCCCCAAAGAGCTTACATAAGACATACTGCACTCAGTGTTATGGGAGAGCATTTTCAAAATTTAAAGCAGGAGAGGGGCTGTTAGAGAAAGGTAGTGAAAGGAAATAAAAGTAGAAAAACCAGTACTCCAAATGGGAATAAGAAGTCAAAAAGAGAGAGGAGGGGGGTAGGGAGAACAAAGTCTAGAATATTTCCTATATTAAAAATATTTAAGGGCTAACGTATTTTTCATAAACTAATATAATTATATTAATTAAAAATCTTTCAAATATTAATGGGTGTAGTCTGAAGGCAGACTTAATTATAGCAGCACTATTCACACAAATGTAGTTAGGGCTCTGTCAGGATTTCCATTATGAACACTGTTTTTCAAGAGGTTATAACTCAATTGTACAAATTTGCCACAGGGCTGAAACTTTACATAAAGTTCTCAGGGTGGAAGTGATTTTTTTGCTCCAATTTTAGTTTAATTGATTTGACTCTAGAAGGGCAGGAAAGAGCTTTTGGGATTTCAAATGTGGTATTTTCTAGGTAGCTTTTCCACTTTGTAAATGGGTGCATTTGGACATTTTTATAGAGAGAGCCTTTAAAACAGTCAAAGATTGAGACTCAAAATGCAGTTTCTGCTTCTATGTACAGTGAAGTGCGCACATGCTATATACTGCATGTGCACTGCCTACACCCCACAGCAACATCAATTGTAGGGGTAGGACCAACTGCAAAATTCAGATTTGAACTCTTGTTTTCCCATACTAGTTTGACCACTCAAGCCTTGGATATGAGTAATAACCAAGGTTATAGCTAATCAAGTATATAAAAAAAAACCTTATGGTTGGCTTGGGTCAGTTGACTCATGCTCAGTGATCTCACATTCCAGGTGTGAAAACTTACTCCGTAAATGTTCAGGCAGAGAAGACTGCACCTCATCTTTTTGGGATGCAGTGCCCTGTGCAATCACCCAGGCTTGGGCTGGCTGTGTGCCACTGTGGTCCCCTGGCATAAATTAGAGCAGCCTCTAGATTGCTTCAATTTATGCCAGCTTCTGATGGAATCTGGGGATTGATATTTTAGCTAACAGTCAACAAGGCATCCCCGGTCCCACAGCGAGGCCTCCTAGAATCATAGAATCATAGAGCTGGAAGAGACCTCAGGAAGTCATCAAGTCCAGCCCCCTGCCCAAGGCAGGACCAATCCCAAATCTGAGTTGGCAACAAGGAAAGAGGGTGGCATAGGAGCTACAATACTGGCTCTGTGCTACTGGAAGAGACTCAAACTCTAGACTAATCATCTGGTGTCCAATTACACCTATCGTGTGGCCAGTTTCCACTAGTGAAGCCCTATATTCCAGGATCTGAGCCAAAGCCTTTAAATTGTCAAACACTTGGGTGATTAACACCACTAAGAAATGAGAGAAGGCTGTGAGTGTGGGGGACTCCATAGAATCCCTGGCACAAATCTTATGGGTCCCAGGAGTAATCTGCACCTTTTATCATTTACATTTTTATTGAGCTTTTCACAGGAATTATAAATTGCCAGAACTATATCGCTGTAGTATCTCTATTACACTCATAGAGGGTAGTAAATTTTGTACACCAAACCACTTTCTTCATTTACACATTTTTAAACATCATATAAAATAAGTTTTGTTAACTTCAGCAGACTAGCTTTGCTTTTTCAGTAATAAATTTAAAAACAACCCTATTTTATTCTTGGATACAATATTCAATTTCTAATAAATATCAGTCTTATTTTCTCTGCCTGAAATCTAATTATTAAACCACATTCACCATTGTGAGATATCTGGCTTGAATATGCCATATTAGTGGGGAAATTACACTAAATAAGAAGACAACTAACAACTGTTGCTGGCAGACTAATGGCCTATTTTATATATTGCACAAAAAATAATGTCATTGCCTGTATATTTACTGTATCATTTGCTTTAGACTCCTGGGTTTTTTTCTTCATAATATAGTATGGTTGCTGGGGAAAAAATGTAATCTAAAGCAAAATGCACAGTTCAGTGTAACCAGAATTCTATGTCCACACAGTACTAATACCTATTACTTTGTAAAGATATCTGCCAGCAGGTAGAAATGCATCCCATTCTCATTGCTACATAGGATTATTCTGTAACCATTTAATGTAAGATTGAATTATGTTAGTAGCAGAACATTTTTTCACCTGCTGGGTAGTTTTTCAACTCAGCCTACTTAAAGAGATGGAGCCACCATAAACACACAAAGACACATCCCTGAATGTGCTATTGATAATTTTTTTAATAAAATCTATCATAGTAGTATACAGTGATAGTGGCTATTGCAAAGTAAAGCACAGACCCTGAGAAGTCCACAAGTTTGCAACATGAATGATGTAATGAGAACAAATTGCATTTGTTTCATTTCTAGTCTGCGTTACTGTCTTCTTCATGATAATAGATTCAGATTTTGTGCCATTATCTGGTCTTATTAAAGGAAAGTGGTATCAATTTTAATGCTTCCTATATAAAGTAAAAGAACACCTGCCCACAGAATATATTTTCCATGTACCTAACGAAATACAGCAAAATTAACAAAATGTTCTGGTCTTATTAGAAAAAGGGCACAACTGTTAGTCTCTATATTAGACTTATCTTGAGGGGAATTTTAGATAATGTCTAATACTGACAATGCCAAGTGCTCAAAATGTATTTTTGCTAACATTGCATGCCATGACTATTTTTTTTATTTTAACTTTTTGTCTAATTTTAGAAAGCACTACTGTTATGAGACATTTTTATATAGCGTTTCCTGGACTAAATTATCATACAGAATAGGACATACACATTTAGATGCCTAAGATATGAGAATTGATATTTCTTTAAAGGACAAAATACTTTCATATTAAACTGAAAAATGTAACATGCATCAGAGAATCAAAGTCCACATTGTACATGAAAAGTCTCCAACAGGGCCAACAGCAAGTTCAAAATGGATCCATCAATAAATGAAAGCATCGAACACCTTAGGAGAAATTCTGGCCCCCGTTGAAGTCAATGGGATTTTTCCTATTGATTTAGCAGAACCAGGATTCCACTCTTTGCCTTTATCGTTTGAAGACTGAACATGCCAACTTGTCTGACATATATAACATTAAGGAAAGATTAATCCAGTAAGCTGAAGTCATAACATGCCCAGGGCCCATTCCTGAGTACAGTTTTAGAACATAAGCATCTTCAATGCAGTCTCTTAGGCCAAGTCTATACTAGACCTGGAAGATAAGCATAAGGTACATAAGTTCTACATAGCTGGAGTTGGCTTACCTTAAGCTGAGCATTGGCAACATCCACACAGCAAGAGGCTGGCAAGAGAAAACATTCCCATTAGCTTAACCTTACTCCTGGAGATTGCGAGAAGTACAGATGCCGGCTGGAGATGCACTCAGCATTTGATTTACAGGTCTATACTAGACCCTCTAAATCGAAGGCCAGATTGACCTCTAGAGTGCTAATCCATGGGTAAGTATAGACATAGCCTTAATAAGTCACCACCTGCCTCCACCAGGTAAGCTAGTCTTTCATTCACTTTCCCCACCACCACCTATGTAACACTTTACTGCATTTTCCTACATCAGAGCTCTGCTCACTGCAGAAGACAGGAGCCATGGAAAGTCATCAAGAAACTATTTACAACTTTCCAAGTTTGAGGGCCAGCCCTAATTCCAGCACAATTTAGATATGTTCCTGGGCACCTCTGAACTGTGCTCTTGACACTGGATCCTGCAAGGCCATTTTATAAGACTGGTATAACAGAGAGGCATTCCTCGGACTCTACTAGCAAAGTCTGCCTCTTAGATAGGTACCATCTGGGAGCAAAAGGGTAAGAGGCAAAGACCTGGCAATGGTATGGTTCTGCCAGAGTAGAGTGTTTTACTACACCAGCACCATTCCCTGGGGTGTTGGAATCTGGATTTCAGCTCCATTATGCCACTTGAGTGATGTAGATATCACAATCACCAGTTAAACACTAGTTAAACTGTGTATGCCATGCCCTCTGTGTATTAGCCAAGCTACTATCTTCCCCTAATAGAAAGACTGTCAATAAAAAAAACCCCATTTATTAAAAAAAAATACACTTTTAACTGAGCCATCAAGCTGTGCCCATCAAATATGAGGAATCTCATGATATTGTTAATAGGACTGGTTGGAAAACAAAGGGGTAGGTTCGCCTGGAAAATTTATTAAGAAAAAATTTTTTTTTGTTATTTGCATCAATGTTTTCCACTGAAATTTAATTTTTGAAAACTGAAATATTTTTATTCAAAATGGTGCCATAGCATCTCATGGGAGCTGTGGTTTGGGTGGCTTACGGTCCCACTCTCCTCTATGAGCCAATTTCTCTGGTCAGACTACATCTCCCATGATGTACCAAAGTCAGAGATTACTATGATTGATTCTGTCTCTTCACAAACTGTGGAGAAAATGATGCATCATGGGAGATGTAGTCTGGCCAGGGAACCCAACCAATAAGGGAGAACAGGAGCATCTGGCTCCTGAACCACAAGTCCATGAGGTACTGTAGTGCCATTTTGATAACTTTTCTCTAAAATTTTGATTGTTGGTGGATTCAAACAGCCCTAATTGTCAGTGTTGTTCTCTGCTTCATCAGTCAATCCCATCCCTATAGCTTGTTGCCATTATTAAGTGCATCATGTCTAAAGCTAAATTGTAAACTTCCTACAGACAAGGAGGAAACTGTTCTGTAAGTTGCCTAGCAATTAGCCATCATAATTGTTAATCATAACAGCAACACAATATGGGATACAATATGGTGTAACTTCATGCTAGGCTTGAACAACAGGGAATGAATCATTTTTATTACCTTCTTCTGTTCATTCTCTCTCAAGCATCTGGCACTGAGCACTGTCCGAGACAGGTTACTGGGCCAGGTAGACATTGGCCTGACCCAGTATGGCTATTTTTATTTTCACTGACTTCAGTGCAAGAATCAGTTGCTAATCATATTTTAAGCTGAATGTTTGAAGGTCTGATGACTGAGACCCTATAGATTTCAATATACAGAACAAGTACTACTTTGGCAGTGCAATTTTTCCACCCGTATTCCTCAAGCCTGATGTGGAACAATCCTCTCTAGAGAAGAGAAGGTAATTCAATCTCCAAGAGTTCTTTTGATCTTTAATCTCTCTTCTAGGACTCACTAGTATGTTATTTTTGAGGCTGATGCCTGACAACCAGGAAATGGACTGACCCCAAATTCATTTCACATAGATCAGCCTTCAGAATATCACCATTTAGTCATGCAGATCCTGAAGTACGATAGCAAATTAACAGTTCCTAGAACAATATCATCCCTTCCCTCAAAGAGCCTGCAGTACATGTTTAGACATAAGAGCCTGATTCTTCCCTGTATTCAGGTTCTTTGAGCTACACACTTGCCCAAAATGGCCTTAAAGCTAGTCTAGCCAATCAGAGGAGGATCATCCCAGTATACATGGATCATCCCTCTGCTTAGCTCTGAAGTAATGGCTTCTAAAATGCAATCTTTCCTATGTGCATTATTCTTCACCTTTTATTTAAACACTAGGAGCTATGTCTACAGGGGCATGATCTTGTGCAAGAATTCTTTTGCAGAAGAGTTCTTGTGCAAAAACTCTTCTAGAAGAGAGCGTCTACACTGGCATGTGCATTTGCGCAAGAGATGTGCTTTTGCACAAGAGCATCAGTGCCAGTGTAGACGCTTTCTTGCGCAAGAAAGCTCTAATGGACATTTTAACCATAGGGCTTTCCTGCTCAAGAAATTCATGTTGCCTGTCTGCACTGGCCTCTTGCACAAGAACAGTTGCGCAAGAGGGCTTATTCCTGAGCTGGAGCATCAGAGTTTTTGCAAAAGAAGCACTTATTTCATACATTAGAACATCAATGTACTTGCGCAAGAACTCATGGCCAGTGTAGACAGGCAGCAAGTTGTTGCACAAAAGCAAGATCGTGCCAATGTAGACACAGCCTAGGGCTATGTCTACACTGCACAGCTATTCTGGGATACTGAAGGTATCCCAAAATAGCTACCCTATGTCTACACAAGCCACCTGTTATTTCGAAATATTTTTCAAATAATGAGGGCTCTACTTTGCAATCCGAGTAAACCTCGTTGCACAAGGGTTAAGGGATAGATCGAAATAGCGCATTATTTCAAAATTTGGTGCTGTGTAGACGTGCCAAATTTCAAAATAAGATATTTTGAAATAGAATCGAAATAAGATACGCAAATTGCAAATTACGTATCTTATTTCGAGGTTAGGGTACTGTGAAGACGCACCCTAGGATATTTTTATTCAGGGATTATTTAACTTACCACAACAGCAACAAAAGCCTACATCTCATCCTCTGTTGCCCAGAATCCTACTTTCCAAGATGGTGAACTGGCTTGGTTTTCTTCAGCCACACGCTACGTTCCTCAAAACCTAACTACAATTATCCCACCTGCCACAGACAGCACAGGGGGCTATGGCTGGGAAAAGGAGGTGTGATCAGAACTTCCAGTCAGTCATCAGCTGCTAAAACAGTTCTTTCATACTCGTGGCATCTCAAGAAATTTAAAACAGCATTTTACTTATGCTAAGGGAAAGCCCAGTACACAGCATCCCAAAGCCAGAGAAAGCATTGAGAGCTTAAAGGTACCGTTGGCCCCATGCACACAAGTAAAGCTGTGTGCTCCTCACCCATTGCTGAGAATCTGTGTCAACATTATACATAAGGGGCTAGATTCACCATTCAGCTTTCCTGATTCTTAGGCGACACTGAGGCCAAACCCGATTCATGGGTAATTTAGAGAAGTTCAGGCATTGCTACATGGAGCAGTCCTCTAGGGACTTGTCTGCCAGCTGGGGGTCATACAGCCCAGAGCATTCTGACTCCCTCCTTTCCCAATCCTGACCTGCCCAAGAATATTGGCAAAAAGGTGAAAAAAGAATGGTGTTGGGGAGAGGAGGGCAGCATTTGGCTCAAAAAGCAGACTTGTGGAAAACAAAAGAAGAGGAAGTCGGAAGAGAGAAAGAATAAACATACATTTTTACATTTTAAACCAATTTACACTGGATTTGAATAGGCAATCTAGAGGTAACATACCAATATCAAACCTTTAAGACAGGGATGGACAAGATGTAGCCCACAGGCCCATTTCATCCAACCTGCACCCGTCCTTGCAACATGGAACAGTGCTGATAAAAGTGGCTAGCTGGTCCACTGTAGAGAGAAGAGATGGAGGGAGAGGCTTCAGCCTGCTGCCCTTGGTGCCACCCCAGCAAAATCTCTCAGTGCCTATTGGATGGGAACTGGCCAATGGGAACGCAGAGATTTTGCTGGGGACGGGGGCAGTGCAGCATAATTTCTTAGCCCCCATTGGCTGTTTTCTGACCAATGGGAGGTAAGAGATTTTGCTGGGGTGAGGCAGCGTGTGAAGCCTCTCCATCCCCTTTCCCCCACTTCCAGCAGTGCAGAGAGCCAGGGTATATCTACACTACAGAGTTTGGTCGGAAAAATGGCAAAATCTGAGTTACGTCCACACTGCAATCGTGTTCTTCCAAAAGTAAGTCAAAAGAACAGAGGTTTTTCCAGCATTGGTGATCCTCTTTCTACAAGGAAGAAGCCTTTTTCTGAAAGTTCTTTCAGAAAAAGGTGTGTGTGGATGGGGAAGAGAGGGTTCTTTCAAAAGAAGAGGAAAGAAAAGCACAAATGCCCTAGTGGCCACTCCGTCCATAGTAATCAAAGCTTACATGTGAGATAGCAACCATTCAGTCTGGACACTCTCTTTCGAAAAAGCAGATCGCTTTTTTGATGCACTTTTGCTGTGTGGACACTCTCTTTCGGAAGAAGTTTTTTTGGAAGATCTCTTCTGAAAAATGGTTCTTCCGAAAGAAGCCTGCAGTCTAGACACAGCCCCGCATTCACAGCCAGCCAGTGGTCTGGGGCTGTTTTGTGTGGGGAGAGGGGAAAGCATGCTTGTGAGTGCTGCTGGCCAGGAGCTGCTTAGATAAGTGCTTCCCAACCAGAGCCTGCCTCTGGCACTCCAGCCCTTCCATCTTCCCAATCCCCTCCTAGACCCTGTACCTCCTGCTAAACCCTCCTCCAGGACAGAATCTTTCTCATACATCCATACCCCCTCCTAGACCCTGCACCCCAATTCCCTGCCCCAAATCACAGCCCTCTCTTGCACACAAACTCCCTCTCAGTCCCCACACCCTCTCCTGCACCCCAGTCTACTATCCTGAGCTCCCTTCTGAACCCCGCCCACACCCAGATCTCACAGTGTGGCTCTAGACCACTTACCAAAACCTCGGTATGGCACCCTATAAAAAATTATTGCCAACCCCTGCTTTAAGCTATCCGCCCTGTCTGAGTATTTTGCTAGACTATATCATCATCTTATTTCCTTGTCACTCAGAAATACCTGGTGCAAGTGGATAATTACAATTACAATAATTGGTTATTTACGTTTCTAACACCTTGCATTACTCGGCATTACACTTTGGTATGCCATGTGCAGT
Organism: Pelodiscus sinensis; assembly: GCF_052426305.1. NCBI lineage: Eukaryota > Metazoa > Chordata > Testudines > Trionychidae > Pelodiscus > Pelodiscus sinensis. The sequence goes on from NC_143059.1 coordinate 54,690,793, forward strand.
GCTCCATATAAGATGATATGGGCGGCTGCCCAGAAGAGATTCAAATGTTTTCCAGCTGATTGGCAGAGTGCCCACATCAGGCAACATGTGTTTCTACAGGTGGTGCACATCTGCACATACTAAAATTTATTCTGCACATGGATAGAAAAATTTAGAGGGAACATTGGTTAAGTGTTGTCATTGAGCCCAGGAGAGTATAATGCATATTGCATTTTATTGGTGATCGAAATAGAGAAAAATGCTTTCTTTTGAATTAATTGGTGTTTGCAGACAGTCAAGCTTGTGAATATTATTGGGCCACATCGCTCTTTTAAATATAGCACGCGATTAAGTCCAGCTAGATTTTACATTCCTGCAACATGACTCTTGTTTCACTCGTTTACTTCTGTGGCCACATAAATGCAGGAATCCATAATCCATAATCCATAATCCATCGTGCTATGCATTTGACCAGTGCAGAATGAACTCTTGAACTGTAAAACCTATTGATTATTGTTTCTTTTCATAATTTTTATTTACTCACAGTGAAGATTGCTGTTTATTAGTTTTATCAATACGTTGTTATATCTTTGGTGCTTAAAAGCCCTGGTCCATGGAATTGCTGAAGCATGTAATTTTCTGAAAGGGTCCTAAAATTTTATCTGAACTGAAATGATTCTAGAAAACCATAGCCCATCCTCCCAGTGCTTATGCTTGTGAATAATTTTATGTACAGTTTGTACTCGTATATGTCAGTGTTTGCAGGTTGCAGGACAAAATGTGCGTTTTTTACTCATAAATCAAATCAATGTAATGTAACAGGATCAGAGGCTTACCTGATAAGTTATTGAGCTGATTTTGTGCCACGAGCATTATCAGTGAATAATTATGCTGTAAGGTCGCTGTCAAATTGTCCTTAATAATATGAAAACTTCCAGGATACTATTGTGCAGGGAAGGGAGAAATCTGTAAGCCATCTGCTGGTTTAATTTAAGTTATTTATGCACCATTGCTGTTAGAGCTATAGACAAATTGGCACTAGTTCCATTCTTATTATCTTGTATAAACTTGGATACAGTGTGATTTCAACCTCCTTAGCGTAGGTAGACAGAGGATCAGAGTGTCACAGCACTTCTAACGATATCGTCATAGAGCCGTAGAAATTTGACAAAATGCAGCTTAAGGGTATTGAGAGTAGTAAAACCTATACAATGTGGCTTTTGTTGAAGTGGCAATTAATGGAACAGGACATGGTAATTGTGAGAAGGATTTAGCTGAAGCAGGCTCTGCCTAGTTTTCCCCAGGCCAACAGATAAATTAAAAGAAGTCTCTTACACTTTGTATCAGTAAAGTCAGAAATTTTCAAGTCGGTGACTATTTGGTCGTATCCAGTCTCTTCTCTATAGCTGATAGACACTGAGCTGCAATTAACAGTATTTTTTTCTGGATGTTAGCTCATTCATCTTCCAGTGCTTGCTCCAGCTGCCTATATCCTCTCGCAAACCTATTCCTCTGGAAGACTTGTATGGAAATTGCTAAGGAATTTTTTACTTCATTGCATTCATATCAAGAAAAATAATTAAAGAACAAATTGGTGGAGGAATCTTGAACTACATTGCAAACCCCCTTAGAGCATGTCTACTCTAGGAAATAATTTTGAAATAAATAAAATTGAAATAATAACTCCCGAAATAACAAAATCAAAATAGTGTGTCCCCACGACTGCTGAGCATCAAAATTGCTCAGAATTATTTTGAAATAGCGTGTCCACATTGATTGGAGCCTGATTTGGATTTAGAGCCCTTCAAAGCACTCCAGAGAGGGCATCAGGAAGGCAGAGAATTCCTGTGGCTGCTGGGTCAGGCAAACTGTGACGCGTATGAAGTAGGAAGTGTTATCCATGGTCCTCTCTATGGCCGCATCTCACACACCTCTTCTCCCCTGCCTCCAGCCTCACCGGACATGAAAGGGGGCTCTAGTCACCCTTGCAGATGCCACAACACTTACAAAATGGAGCCAGAGCTGCTGCAAAGCAGTTCCAGGCTCATGGGCCTTGTGCTGCACCTCATAGTGCAGTTTGTACTGACTGCCCACATGCTGCTCCAGGAGGATGACAAACAGCCTGAACCAGAGCATCTCTTTACCCAGGTCCTGGTGCTCCTGCTGCTGCAAATGCCCCTCAATCCCCTGGACACCATCAAACGCTGCTTCTGGAGGAGGGAGACCAGTTCAGACTGGTGGGACCACATAGTCATGCACATAGGCATGCACAGCACGTTTCATTAGGGTGTGCACACAAAGAATTTTGACCCCCATTAGCCACACCCTTGACCCCTGTTAACTATGCCCCTGACCCCCATTAGCCACACCCCATGACTCCCATTAGCCACACCTCTGGAGGTGACACTCTCGGGGCAAGATGGACACATGACCAGACATAAAAGGTTTCACGTGAACCCCCCGAGGACTTTTCCCACCATCCTCCTACCAATAGGGATTAGTTTGGCCCCCACCAAAGCCCCCTCATGCAACTATCCTGCAATTACATTAACCCAATGTGTGTGACATTAACTTGGGCAGGAAGTGTTCCCTCTAAGAGTTTTCTCCCATGAACAGAATGAATTTTGTGTTGTGCACCAGTACTGAGTTCACGTGGCTTGTTTGGATGTGCCACTGTGGCACCCAAATTATTAATAAATATCTTATAAACCTCTACCTTTTCCCTCTGCTGCCATGTCTCCTCCCCTTGCTCCATCAGCTCCCCTAGTGCCTGCTGCCCCCCAACCCCTCATCCTCCTCTGCTGTCTTGACTCCTGCTCTTCTCACTGCCCTCAGCCCTCTTGAGACCTGCCCCCTCCACCAACCCTTCTCTCCTCTCATGCCCATTCCTCCAGTAGCCCCACTCTGATCATGTGAGCTACCCCTCCTCATCCCCTCTCCTAACACCTCCCTCTACACACCTGCCCTGCCTCTCTCCTCTGGTGTTGGTCCCTCCCCTACAGGTGTCTGCCCTTCTGCTTCACCCCCAGAATACCCTGGCACCTGCCCCTTCCCCCTGCACCCTCCTGGTGCCTCCCCCTTCCCTCACTGCCCTTGCCCCCTTTGCCCTCTTTTTACCTGATGCCCACCCTCTGCCCCCTTTCCCCTCATGCCTCTGTGCCCTCACACATTACTTGCTCCGGGCAGGTGGCACCCGCAGTGGGGGGGGCCCATGCAGTGACAGCACCAGGCCATGGGTGCCCCCGGGTGCATTTGGGGCCAGAGGAGGGTCTCACTTGTGCCTGGTGCTTGGGAGATAGGGTCCCACTGTGGCTGAGCCCCAGTGCCCGCCAAGCCCCTGAACTCCGCTCCAGTGAGCCAGGATCCAGCTGCTGGAGCCGGCTGTCGGGAGCTCCTTCCTCTCCCACCTTTTTCCCTCCCCTCCCCTATCTTACCTTTGGCTTCTGCCTTCCAGTTTGTGGGGCTGGAGTCTGAGATCGGGCCCCAGCAATGCCCCAGCTGCTTCTGGGGCTCCAGACCATGTGCAGAGCCGTGGTTTTAAAGTCCCAGGCTGTGACGTCATGCCATGCCTGGTCATCTCCCCTCACACGCGTTGCATGGCATTTCAGCACGCCATGCATGCACTCCCTCAGCCCCACAGATGGCCAGCACTCAGTTCCAGGGAATTTCCAGCAGCTGCCAGCCGGCCCTTTGAAACATTAGGGTGTGCTTGTGCACACCCGGCATACCCTGTGCGCATGCCTATGGTCATGCAGCGATAGGACGACCAGCAGTGGCTGCAAAACTTCCACATGTGGAAGGCCACCTTCCTGGAGCTCTATGAGTGGCTCATCCCTGCCCTCAGGCAACAGGACACCTGATTGTGACATACCACCACCATGCAGAAGTGCATCGCCATCTCCATCTTCCCACCTTTCCCCCTCCCCTGCAGAGCAAATGAAAAAGCTTTTTTTGTTTGAAAAACCAAGTCTACTTATTTGGGGGATATAAAATATGGTAGGAATGGGCAAAGAACTAAGTATCAGATAATTAACTAATCGAATAGTCTATGCATTTTGCATCGACTATTCATTTAGTTGATAGGGTTCCTTGCCTTTGAAGTGTAGCAAGAGCCCTAGGCTATTGCTGCACTTCAAAGGTGAAAGCGTGGCATGGAGCCCAGGGTCAGGTGGGGACTCCCCCCGCTGACCCCAGGCTCCATGCAGCACTGCTGTTTTAAATGCCGCAGTGGCATTTCAAAGCAGCAGCGCCGCACGAAGCCTGGGGTCAGCTGAGGAGTCCCCAGTTGATCCCGGGATCCACGTGGCGCTGCTGCTTTGAAACGTGCTTGCAGCCTGGAGACACCCCAGCTGGCCCCGGGTTACACGTAGCTTTTCAAAGCAGCAGCGCCACATGCAGCCCAGGTTTGGCCCCAGACTTCAAGCAGTGCTGCTGCTTTGAAGTACCCACTCTTCTTCCCCCACCTTGCTGCTTCTCTGAGATAGAGGCAGCAAGGGTGGGGGGAAGTGACTAGTCGACTATCCAATAAGCATTTGCCTATCATATAGTTGACTAGTCGACTAGTCCTTCACATCCCTAGAAAGAACCTGAAATGGAAGAGGGGGAAGGAAGGGGAAGAGGTTCAGAGATGGGGCTGGGAGTGGCACCTGCTTCAGTCAACTCAGGAAGCTTCAGCTGCCCTCAAGATCCCACCATGCCATTTTCTGGGGCCTTGGCAGCCCCTAGTGGGGCTAGGTGGGGAAGCCATGGTAGGATGGGGAGGTGGCTGGTGGCCCACTCTATGCATGAGGCCATGCACTCCAACATCGAGGTGAGGGAGGAGCACATGGCCTCATGCTGGCTCACCTGCTGGTTTCAGGCAGCCTTCTGCTGCTCCCAGTCAGCAGCCCAATCCCAGTGCTCCTTGTCAAGCCTCCAAAAAAGGGACTGGAGGCAGGCCAGCTGCTCATGCATCAGATTTTCCTGGGTGCATTTCCTCCGGCAGATCCCACGGAGTCGGGAAGATGATGTGGGAGGTGGTGGACACATGCCAAGCTCACAGCTGGCCCAGCTGTGAAGAAAAGTGACGAGGGCAGTCATCCCAGGAGACACTGTGTATGAAGCCTAGCCCTAATCTCTGAGCTGACACCAAAGGTCTCGGTTCAGACAATGGCAATATGCTTTGAGCAAGGCCATATGTTGCCTAGACAGCAGGCACTATCCTGCAAAGGTACAGATGTCCCGGGGAGAATCACTTCGCCCATGGACTGGGGATAAGCAGACATGGAAAGGTGCCGGTCAAGCCAGGAGCCTGCAGGCAGGATGGGAGGACTGGATGGCTCAGCTTCCTTCTGCGTCATGCACACACCAGGATCCAGTACTGACAGCGTCCTGAGGAGAGAGAACTTCTATCCCTGCCCACTGGAGGGGACAGGGTGGGGTGAAGGGTGGAGCAGGGAGGGTTGGGGGAAGCATGTGTGAGTGGCAGAGGCCACTTGCCAGAGACAGTTCTACTGGGGTCCCCTCCACTTTCTCCCCCTGGCAAGTTCTCATGCAGGGGATTGGTCTCCTCCTCATCACCGTGCTTGACCAGAAGCGGATGCTGCCCAAGTGCAGGCATGACTCTGTTCCATTTGCGGCATGGCTGTGTGTTTCCTTAACCCCAGCCTCCTTAATGGTGGCTTGTCATGGGGAGGTGTCCAGAGTAAGGCAGGCATCTCCAGGAGCCTGGTAAGAAGGACCAAGCGGTTCCTGTGGAGAGCGTCATAGAATAATAGAACAGTAGGCTAAGTGCTCCGGACTGGAACTCCATGTGCACCCACATGTGTAGGCTGTTGTGCGACTCCCCAGGCTGAGTAGAATGAGCAAGGAGCATGCAGCAACTCACAGCTATAGCACTCACCTGAAGTGCCGTCCCCAGGTTCGTCTAATGCCTGGGAGACATCCTGGGAGGAGGAGACTGGCTCCAGGGTGAGCAAACTGGCTCCTGGCTGGCCTCCTGCTCCTCTTCCTCTGCAACCCCACCCTTGTGGATGCTGACATTGGGCGTTTCCTGGTGACGATGGGAGGGGAGGTGACCAGCCCCTTTTGCAGAATGGCATCAAGCTGCTCACAGTAGAGGCAAGTGTGAGGTGCCATCTCAGAGCATCCACTGTGCTCCCTGGCCTTGTTGTAGACCTGCCAGAACTCCTTGATTTTCATCCGGACCTGGTAAAGGGTCTGGGTGTGGCCTTTGTTAGCCAGGTTAGCAGCTATATGGCCATAGACATTGGCATTTCGCTCTTTGGTGTGGAGATCCTGGATGTTGGTCTCCTCACCCCAGTCCTTGATGAGGTCCAGGATCTCCGCACCAGTCCAGGCTGGTGCTCTCCTGCATCTCTGGCCAGTGGCAGCTAAGAGTGCTGCGTGAGCACTGGCAGCAATGGGGGGCTCAAAGGGAGTGCTGGGGCCTGCCATGGCTCCTTCTGCTGAGGCTATATGGCCTAGGTGTGGCAAAGCTCTCCACCTGCCACAATCCCTTTTCCTGCAGCCTGCTGCTTTAAGCTTTGCAGGAGAAGGGCAGCCGTGGAGCTGGCAGGTGTGGCTGGAACAGCCACAAATGCAGCTGTGAGAGGCCTTTGGAGGCCAGTTATATCGAATTAGCATCACCAAATCATCCACACTAATGCTATTTTGAAATTACAGTTTTGAAATGAGCGTTATTCCCGAGGAAAGCAGGAGTACAGATTTCAAAATAACCAGCCCGTTATTCTGAAATAACAGGCTTGGTATTGTGGATGCTCCACTTGTTATTTTGAAATAAGGGGGCTTATTCCAAAATAACTCCCTATGTAGACCAGGGCTGAGTCATACTGATGAACAAGTTACTTATGCATGCAATCTCACCCTGTGGCACCACTAGCACAGGACAGTCTATAGCCTAAAGACATTTCACCTGATAATGTAAGTCAGTTCTGAAGAATAAGGAACAAAACCAAATAAGTCAAACCAGCTTGGACAATTCACCTCAACTTGTTTTGCTGATAAACATTTTGGAATCAATTTGGTTTGGTGCAAAACTAATCAACAGAATATGGGTCAAATTCTCTGTTAGTATAAGAAGGTGCGACTCCATTAAAAACAATGGTATGCTACCCTATAAAGAACTGACCCACTATTATAATATTTAATAAATTATCCAGTGCTATTTCTGACCAACACTGTAATCCTATCATATTCCAAAGGCTTGGCAATGAATTGACATGTGTAGAGTTTATGGTCAGATTGTGTCTAAACCTAGCATATAAGCATCTATCTGAAAGCGTCTATCTATTTTGAAATAATGGGCTGGTTATTTTGAAATCTGTACTCCTGCTTTCATCAGGGTATAACGCTCATTTCAAAACTGTTATTCCACCCCTTATCCCCGCCCTCTTCCCCTCTACCTCCTCCCCCACACAGACACAAGGACTTACAACCACTGCAATCTGCTCCCCTTTAATGGTAAAAAAAAATCTAATTTCTTCTATGTCCATATGAATGAATAGCAGAAAGCAAGGGGTGGCATTAAAGTGACTGATTAAATTAGAGACAAATTAATCCAAAACAAGAGGCTTGTCTTGTTTTGTTTGGGTTTGGGCAAAAACTAAGGGGAAGGTTTTCAAAGGCACAAAAGCAGTCAGATGTCAATATCCATTGATTTTCCATGGGAATCAGATGCCTAACTGCCCTTCATGCCTTTGAAAATCTCCCCTGGCTGTGTGGTTTGACAAAAACTCCAGGGGTTAAATCTGTTGTAGATAAGACGTGATTAAAATGACAAGATTTGTACCTACAGAAATAAAAATCACACTGAAATCTTCCTTTCTAAGTACGCCACTGTCCAAAAAATCCTATACCTAGAGATTTCAGAATGGAGTGTGGTCAGATATTATATAGTGTGTGCTGCAAATTTTCTTATTGCTGAATTAATTTCCTTCCTTTACGAATTTTACTCAGATCTTTATATTTATTTCCAGGTAAATTATTTTAGCATTTTCATGCCTCCGTATTAGTGGGCATTACTCTTTATAGACACAACTTAGTAACAATCACTTATGCAAGCAGCCAATATATTTAAATGGGGTTTAGCAAAGAAAATTATAGGCCTGATTCTAACCTTGTTTCACTTCCAGCCTGGAGCACTTATTAGGGGTTTGCCTGCAATGCACCTGAGGACATCATTACCATCTCCCATACACTGGAGATCGTCTTCTGAAAAGGGGTCATTCCTGAATCCGATGGCTCAGATAGGCCCAAAATCAAGTTTAATATATTCTCTGTTTGCAGATAGTGAGCAAGATTGCAAGGTGACCTCCAGCAACACCAAAGCAAAATGGGAGAGCCCTATAAATCTGTGGATAGTTGCTTTATATCCGCAAGTATCTGCACTGCGTGTGATATGAGTGTGAATATACATGGCTCATTTTTGCGGCTGTAGATTCAGATGTGGATCAACATGAGTTTATCTAGAACCCTGAAAAATTGTGGATATCTGCTTTATATCTATATCCACGGGCATTCACATCTATGGTTATAGAGCTGATAGAGAAAGTAACTGATCCTTTAGCTATCATCTTTGGAAAGTCATGGAAGACAGAAGAGATTCCAGAAGACTGGAAAAGGGCAAATATAGTGCCCATCTATGAAAAAGGAAATAAGAACAATCCAGGAAACTACAAACCAGTCAGTTTAACTTCTGTGCCAGGAAAGATAATGGAGCAGGTAATTAAGGAAATCATCTGCAAACACTTGGATGATAATAAGTTGATAGGGAACAGCCAGCATGGATTTGTAAAGAACAAATCATGTCAAACCAATCTGATAGCTTTCTTTGATAGGCTAACGAGTCTTGTGGATAAGGGAGAAGCAGTGGATGTGGTATACCTAGACTTTAATAAGGCATTTGATATTGTCTCGCATGATATTCTTATCAATAAACTAAGCAAATATAACTTAGCTGGGGCTACTATAAGGTGGGTGCATAACTGGCTAGATAGCCATTCTCAGAGAGTAGTTATTAACGGTTCACAATCCTGCTGGAAAGGTATAGCAAGTGGGGTTCCACAGGGGTGTGTTTTGAGACCAGTTCTGTTCAATATCTTCATCAACGATGTAGATATAGGCATAGAGAGTATGCTTATTAAGTTTGCAGATGATACCAAACTTGGAGGGGTTGCGACTGCTCTGGAGGATAGGGTCATAATTCAAAATGATCTGGACAAATTGGAGAAATGGTCTGAGGTAAACAGGATAAAGTTTAATAAAGACAAATGCAAAGTGCTCCACTTGGGAAGGAACAATCAGTTTCACACATACCGAATGGAAAGTGACTGTGTAGGAAGGAGTATGGCAGAAAAGGGATCTAGGTGTTATAGTAGACACAAGCTAAATATGTGTCAATAGTGTGATGATGCTGCAGAAAAAGCAAACATGATTCTAGGATGCATTAACAGGTGTGTTGTGAGCAAGACACGAGAAGTCCTTCTTCCACTCTGTGCTTATTAGGCCTCAGTTGGAGTATTGTGTCCAGTTCTGGGCACCACATTTCAAGAAAGATGTGGAGAAATTGGAGAAAGTCCAGAGAAGAGCAACAAGAATGATTGAAGGTCTAGAGAACATGACCCATGAAGGAAGGCTGAAAGAATTGGGCTTGTTTAGTCTGGAAAAGAGAAGATTGAGAGGGGACATGATAGCCGTTTTCAGGTATCTAAAAGGGTGTCACAAGGAGGAGGGAGAAAAATTGTTCTTCCTGGCCTCTGAGGATAGAACAAGAAGCAATGGGCTTAAACTGCAGTGAGGGAGGTTTAGGTTGGACATTAGGAAAAAGTTCCTAACTGTCAGGGTGGTTAAACATTGGAATAAATTGCCCAGGGAGGTTGTGGAATCTCCATCTGTGAAGATATTTAAGAGTAGGTTAGATAAATGTCTATCAGGGATGGTCTGCTCAGTACTGGGTCCTGCCATGAGGGCAGGGGACTGGACTTGATGACCTCTCAAAGTCCCTTCCAGTCCTAGTATTCTATGATTCTATGACTCTATGGATGTGGATCTTCGTGGCTCAGATGCAAAGTCTGCATCCATGCAGGACTCTAAAAATGGGAGTATTCTGTAATCTGCCATATTACTAGATGCCAGGATTTTCATCGAGACCCGCAGGAGGCAGATACCTAATGCCCAAAACCCAGCCAGAGGGAAGGTAAAACCTGGTATCCCCCAGAACGTTCCCATTGCTAGCAGGGAGGTTCATGGTAAACAAGTAGTAGTTGACCATTATGGCTTTAGTCATTATAATTACTTCTTAGTGCCACTCAGAGGGAATATCTGAAAAGCACTTTCCTTTGTCACATAAGAGAATGTAAAACTACTGAAAGAGCCAAATTCTCAACCTTCAAGTACATTAAGCCCAGCACCACAAGCTCACTTTACCGACAGGCCAATGAACAAGTGTAAAATGCAGTGCTGTTAGCTAAGTGAATCTTAGAAGTAATACTGCCTCTTTTAGCACTGATGCACAATATAGCCATACCAATTTAGCATTTTTAGTTAAGGCTTTAGCTATAGCATTATGAAATAGTGAATTTTACTGACCATAAATGTCTTTGATGTGCTTGAAAAAAAGTAGCAAGGTATAGAACTCAAAAGAGCAATTACAAAATGGGTTTAAGGGAAGATGGAAATAGTTCTACTGTAAGAGGATTGCCACTAGTCCAAGAGCCAGAAATTGCCAGTCTGTTGGCTAGTATAAGAAAGCAGAGATCCTGTGTGAATTTGAAAGGATAAGGAAGGGAGTAAAAGATGGATTGATCATATATCTCAGTGGAATGAAAGACGATTTCCCTTCTGCTACTCTTTCACCTCCAAGCCCCAAAAAGATCCCCCTACATAGTCTGCCTGGGCTTGGTAATGGATTGTAAATGTCTTAAATTCATGGCTTCTAAGGTCAGAAGGAAAAATTGAATAAGAACTCAAGAACATAAGAACGGCTATATTGGGTCAGACCAAAGGTCCCTCTAGCCCAGTATCCTGTCTGCCGACAGTGGCCAATACCACATGCCCCAGAGGGAGGGAACACAACAGGTAATCCTAACGGGGTTCCCTCCCCTGTCACGCATTTCCAGATAAACAGAGGCTAGGGACACCATTCCTACCCATTCAAGCTAATAGCCATTGATGGACCTAACCTCCATGAATCTATCTAACTCAGTCTATCACATAGTCTGATTTCCCAGATAACAAAGACCAACAAATTTCACCCAGTAATCCCTGCAGTGAGACCAGTAACTTTTGCTAGTACTAGATTATATTTCATAGAAAAAACAATACTGATTTAAAGATTTCAAGTAATGGAGCACCCAGTGTACCCCCTGGTAAATTATTCCAATGGTTAATTATCATTGGTCATATTTTCACTTAGAACTGGATCTTGTTTCACACATTCTATTGGGCATTGGAATGTCCAGGGACTGTGTCTCTACATTTTAGGTCAGATGGACTGTAACATTAAAATTGTCATAGATGTTAGTGAAACCATTTGGGTGTTTGTTTTAGAGTGATGGGATAAAAAATAAGGAAACTGATCCCCTCCTGATTCTTATTTTTGAAATTAATGCAGGTTAAAAATAATGTGAGTATGATATTTACTTCTCACCTGCCTGTGATTATCACTGTGTTGTTAGTGATTATTTGCTTGAGCCAGGCAGAGAGCAATGGGAAGGGGAAGAATCAAGTTTCAGAATCAGAGTGGAGGGCAGAATGATTTGAGACTTGAAGTCTTTAAATCATGATCTGAGGACTTTAGTTACTCAGCCAGAGGTTGTGGGTCTATTATAGGAATGAGTGGGTAAGGTTTGGTGGCCTGCAGTGTGCAATCTGCCGGACTAGATGGCCAAAGTGATCTCTTCTGGCTTTAAAGTGTGTGAGTCTATGAGAAAGCAGTAAAGGATAGAGAGGGAAGAGCTAACAGAAGGAAGCACAGCACCAACAGAGAGTTAGGAAACATGGTAACGCCAAAGATTCATGGACTGGCGACTACAAACATAGGGAAGCGAGCTGGGGAAAGCAGTAGAATGAGTGTTAATGCAGGAGAGCAAGTGACAGTCAGAACAAGGTAATTCACAGATAGCTCAGGAAGATATTACTGTTTGGGAAAGACCAAGAAAGGTGGGGGCTGTGAAAAGACAGTCAACTCTATGTTACAGACTTAATGAGCCTTTTATTTCTTTTGATTCCTTTGCACCCTGATGCTTCTCAATATTGAATGGCAGCTCCACCTTCCCTATTGCTTCCCAAGCTTGCATCCTCAGTGTCTTTTTTGTCTCTTCTTCTAGTTCTCCTCCATATTCAGGCCTGTGGTAAGTCCTGTGCATCTTTGCATTTATGTAATCAAAATTTGACCACACCTTCCTTTTCCACAACTAAAATTCTTATCTGTGCCTTGGTAATCTCTTGCCTGGATTATTGTAGCCTTCTCTTCCCCTTTCGTCCCTGACTCTCAACTCTTCCCCACTACAATCTAGCCAAAATACTTCCGTGATTTACACTCATAGGTATGTCTACATTAGCCCCCTAGTTCGAACTAGGGAGGCTAATGTAGGCATTCAAAGTTGCAAATGAAGCCCGGGATTTAAATATCCCGGGCTTTATTTGCATGTTCCCATCCGGTCGTAATTTTTAAATTCCACTAGTCCGAAGTAACTGCCCGCGGCTACACGCAGCCGTGAAACGGTAATTTGAACTAAGTCCTTAGTTTGAATTAACTGTTACTCCTCATGGAGTTGTATTTTCAAAAGATCCATGTCTAGACTGCAACTTTTTTTGAAAAAGCTCCATTTAAAAAAAAAATCAGCTTCCATTTTTATGCTAATGAAACATAGGATATTTAAATCCCTGCTTCATTAGCAATTTCAACATGCCTAATCTACTCTCTGTTGACAGAGAGGTGTAGTCTAGACATACTCTAAGTGCCTACATTTCTTGGAAAAACTGTTCCCTCACCCCTGCTGCAAAAGCACTGGCCTGCATGGATCTTTTTGCTTGCACAATATTCCTTTGATGTCAAGAGGACTCAGGCCAAGTTTAAGAGTCCTTGTTGGGGAACAGTATTGCATAATTAGGGCTTTCTGTAGCACCTTACCTTTTTCAGAGGTCTGTACAGCTATATCTACTATGGACCAAGTGAAGCAAATGAGGATATTCAGCCTGCAATTCAGGAAAGCACTTAACCATGTGTTTAAATCAGACCCTATTTGGGAATGTGCTTAAACAAGTGCTGAACTGTAAGCAGATGGTTGAAGTTTTAGCCCAGGCTTAAGTCCCTTTCTGAAGAAGACCCTCAAAGAACACAGCAATGAGAGAATTTAGGATTTAAGCTCTCTGTGATGTAATAATTTTAATTTTTATTCATTTATTGAGAGGAATAATTTAACCTATCCCTGCCTCAAACCACTTTTCACATGTTTAAAAATATGCATTACAATATATAAAAATGATACTATATAGACTAGCCATACATAATTTATCCTCTGTATCAGGGATACAAATAAAATAACCAACAAATGGGAGCTGTTTCAACCCACCTCCTCCTAGCATGTGTGGCAAACTAACACATCCACCCTGTTGGACATAGGAGGCACTTTATAACTGCCATCACCGTATATGGATTGGCTGACTAGTAGATTTTAATCCTGACCACCCAAGAGAAATTTATGGTAACAAGCACCCTGAACTAGACCTTTCTATCTGCTGTCACACAAGTGACACTCATTGAGTGGCCCTGAGGCTACTTGTAATGATTAATAATTTTCATATTTTGGTGCTGCCTCATGAAAGGATTCAGAAAGCTGTAATGCAGAGAAGATATCCGCACATATACGCAAATAATCAGTATATAGCCATTAGCAGCTTTAAGAGTAAGAGTAAAAGATTTTTAATTAAATTTATGGATGAGCTATGCTGACCTTTGGCTATTTTATTGTACGGTGCCTTAAGGTACTTACATGGAAAGATACCATAAATTGCATTGTATTGTGCCCCAGCTGTTGGTGATCAACTAGCGATTGCTGTTTGAAACCCTGTCAAAGTAGTTTCAATAGCAATATATTCTTCTTCACTTCATCTGGCTTGAAGGCTGTGAAGGGAGCCTTGCTTTCAACTATATAGTGAAACTCCATGGCTTATCTGTCTAGAGCCTGGTGATAGTGTAACTTGGACTAAGGTCTGTGAAGAGATCACTTATTTCATACAAAAACATAGGCCAAACTGGCATGCTGATCTGAGCAGAGGAAAAGAGGTGTCTGTCTTTGTGGGTCTTAAGCCCACTTTCTTTACAGCCCCACACACAGCGTTAAATCCCACAGTTGCCATCAAGGGCTCCCCTCAACGTGGGGGAAGTCTTGGCTCCAACATGAGCACACCTCACAAGTTCCAGGCAATAGAACACAGGCCAGCACATTCACATGAATGGCCTTAGCCCCCTGCATCAGTCTCTAAGGATTACTATGAAAGAACTATCCCCTTTCCAAGGCCAGATGAACTCAAGAGCTATTGCTGTAGCATTAGAAGTCTGCCAGGTCAGGAGAGGAGTACACCCCTTCTGCGACCCATAGATCTCCTTCAGAGAGAATGCCACAGGCTCCAGAGACAACATTTATTTTCTTCATTTAATGCTCCTTTCTCTGCTCTGCAATGGACAGGAGAGGAAAGCATTTAGATCTGAAGCAAGATACTACCCAGTGGTATTATTTGCCCTATATTTCCTATAGAAAGCCCATGGGTGCGTGCTGAGTAGCAAATGGTTCCACATCCCAGCAAACAGTATTACTGAACATACAAAACATGATGGATTAAAACCCTGGACTGTGCCAGAATAACAGAGAAAAGGCTGGACAAGTGTGGGTTCACAGATTGATAGGTTTGTTGTTTTCATTTGCTGAGTGACAGTTTTCAAAGAACACCCACTCTCAAATATCTCTTTCTGCAATATTTTGGAAAAGTTGAGAGTGAAAACCTTTTCAATTTTTACAACCTTGCCTCTGTGGCAGGCTAAGTCATATTGCCAACTTCCTGGGCAATTTGTCTGGGATCAGGCTATTTCCCCAAGCATCTAGAAAAATCAACATTTTTTTTTTATGTTCAGCAGGTTCGCAAACAGCATGCACAAAGGGCGACCTGGAAAAAAAAATAAAAGCATGTTGCTAATGCTAGGCAAAGAAGCAATTCAAACCCAGAGACTGCAGTGCTGGGGGCGGGGGAGAGTGTACAATCTTCTCCTATACAGTTATTCACCATTCTCTATGTTTTTGTCTTATTCCTGAAAGCTATGGCACTTCTAGTTTCACTTCCCATTACCAAGAACTTGCTTGTGTTTCTTTTCAATCATAGGCCAATAGAAGGTTAATAAGTCCGTTTGAGTAGATGTGGATATAATATGGATGTCGCAGAGAAAAAAATAGACAAGTCCAAAGAGAAAGGATTATGTTTACACTTTGTAAATATCTGATAATTTAGGTACTAGTACAAAGTACAACATAGTTAATGAGTCTTTATATTGACTTACTCAGCTTTGGCTCAGGCCTTCACACTTTACATGAATTCAGTTTTTAGGACCTCAGCCTCTGATTCACACAAAACTCACAATGACTTTCTTTCGGATGATTGCGTGAGTAAAGACTGCAGCATCTAGCCCTAATTGTAAAATTCATAACTTAGGACAGGATTTCAAAATCTAAACCGTCCTACATTGACTTAAAATAAGGAATTTTACATGGATTAAATGGCAAAACCTTTCTTCAGTTTCTTCCACAAATAACTCTGAACAACAAACTTAACTTTTCTAAACAAAAATAATTTCATCATTTTGTGTGGCATTAACGCCCTGCTATTTCTATATGTTATCTGTATTTTTCTTGTTGACATTCAACCAATTCAGACCTAAAAATCCATCCTACACTTTTTCTGAAAGTCATAAATCATAAAAAAGGTTATATTTTATGAAAGCTGAAGCTGAGAAGTAAACAGCATATTTGTATCAAAAGAGTTTCATCTATTAAGCAGCACTGACAGAGCCCTCTGGGCCAAAATCTAGTTTTCTTACTTAAAAAGCTTAGTTCTTTTGTAGACTCCTGCAGGGACCTATAACAGTTGGAATTGGGTTTTTTATGCCTTTGAGGCCTCCAAATGAATGTTACGGTTTTCCATTATTTTCTTTTTCTTTTGAGAAAACTAGGCTACCTGCTTATTGCCTAAAACCTACACCCTGTGATTGTTCTGTTGTAAAATCTATCTTCTACCCTTTAGTCTCACATTTTCTCAGTATCCTCAAAATTTCCTTTCCATTACACTCTGTCTAGGAGGAGTATTACACATTAGAAAATAAATGCAGCATGCAATTTTAGATGCTATATTTAAAATTAACATTATAGTTTGCCTAACAACCTGAGCTCTCTGATTGCTTTTATAAGACCATGCTCCTGCAGTAATGTATGCATATGTACACACTGTACATTCTGAGTATCTATCCAGCTATCCAGATACCTATACATCCCTCATCTCCACAGTATTCTTCCCTTACTCAGAGGTAACAAAGTAGAAAAACAAAGTTGCCAGGACTAGCTTAAGACACCTGGCTTCAGTTTCCTCCTCTCTCATAAACTCCCTGGCTGTCTATACACTGGCATCCCCTCCAGAAAAGGGATGCTAATGTAGCACTTTGGAATAGGCAAATCCATGGGGGATTTAAATATCCCCCGCAGTATTTGCATTAACATGGCTGCTGCTTTTTTCTGGCTTAGAGATATGCCGGAGAAAAGCGCCCGTTTTACAAGTAGGAATAAGAGATCCTCCGGAAAAGCCTTTATTTTCCGGAGAATCACATCTAGACTGGCGCTTTTCTCCAGCTTATCTCCAAGCCAGAAAAAAGTGACAGCCACGTTAATGCAAATACCGCGGGGGATATTTAAATCCCCCATGGATTTGCCTATTCCAAAGTGCTACATTAGCATCCCTTTTCCAGAAGGGATGCCAGTGTAGACACAGCCCAAGTGTCTTAATTCCACATCTATAAAATAGGGATGATAGATCTTTGTTATGGCAGAGGTACTGTGACAATAAATACATTAACCATGTTGAGATAATAGAGGCCATATAAGTTCCTACGGGCAAGTCTACACTGGACACTCCTTTTGGTGGCCTGTAGAGTATGTGCAGTACATAAACACCAGTGTAGATGGTGGACATGGCTTAAGTGAGTAAGGACATGCTCATATACTGTGGGTATGTACCCTACTTGGCTCTTTACTCCCCAGACAGTGACTCCTCATCCAGTGTCCCACAGCTGCCTCCCATTATTGGGGCCTTTTTCTACCGCTGGGAGTTTCCAGGGCTTTTCCCCACGATGGTAAAAGATTCCAGCTGTGGGGGAAAGGCTCTTTCAGGGTAAGGCAGCAGGGTACAGATCTCCTCCCTCCCTTTCCCCCCACCTCACCTTAGCATTTAACTCATGCAGCTACACACTACCGTGAGGACACAGTGAAAGTATTGTGGCATATAGCTACACATACCCTTCACATCACTGCAAATGGTGTTCTGCAGAGACCCAGCCTAAGGCATACCCATTGATTTCAAAGAGGTTATTCACTCTAAATACATTTTTAAGCCTGTTCTTAAGTCTTTGCAGGATCCAGACATTAATGCATTGCCTTTACCCTGTTTTACCTAAAAAATCTCTAAACTTAATAGGCCAGATTCCTCCTTGATCGAACTCAGTCAAGTTGCACCAGGAAAGAATTTGGCTGAATGCTTACAGAAAGTCTTCTCTGATTTCTGTGAGTACTAGAGAGTTGAAATTCTCTGGTATTGTATAAATAAAATCAAGGCAGCTGTATGAATCTTGTTTTTTTAAATCTCTGCCTGCTATTAAAATGTTAGTACTAGTGCATCTTAAGCTATTAAAAGTGCCACTGTCTGAATGATGTAATTTAAAAGATGTGAATATATATATTATACCATGATTACATCGCAAGTATGGGTTCAGAGTCAGTAAATTCGCCACCTCTAAACTAGTGGAATAATCACTAACAATTAACAAAATGATATATCCAAGTCACAGTAATCTTTTTACCCACTTCGAACATATATTTGTTCTTTTGATGTCTTGTGTGAATAGGAGTGCTTTATCTGACTGATGATGGGCTAAACAATGGTTCAGAGTTGTAATATAGAACTCAATTTGCTGGAACTATCATCTGAAAGGCCTGGACAATTTATTGAACACGGCAGATGAAAGAAAGAGGGAAAAAAATTTAAAAACTGACCACTTCTAAACTGAAGAAAATAGAGCAGTAAAGGGTATTGTAATATACTTTAATCTTACTTAATGTAGGAAAATATGAAATGCCATTAAAGCCTCCTTTGAAATGGATGTGTCCATATTGCTTGAGCACCAAAATCTAGTTAATGAATCTATTGTTAAGGCAAATAAACAGGAAAGCAGCAAAGAAGGAGTGATGTATGTATTCTACTGTCTAATTCAGAAGATGAAAGGGGAGAAAAATTAAAGTTAAATTCATATAAATATTATAGCCAAGGAGAATAGTTGCAGGTGTAAAAAGAAAGAGGGGGGAGTGAGGGAAGTGTGAATTTCCATTCTACCCGCAAGTCAGAACAGGGAAACATTTTTTGTGCTTGAGCAAAGTCAGGCAAGATGAAAGCTTTTCAAGGGGCAGGGTAATTAACATTTTAAAAGGTTTTAGCAATAAAATAATGGTTCCACAATAACAGCAATTTAACCATTTTATTTGAGAAATTAAACTGATTGCAAGTGTTCATTTGTCAGAAGTGGCATTTACTGCATTTGTAAGAAGTTATCAAATCATGGTTCCATTTTAATAGTTTTTATATGTATTCAACATTCAAAAAGAGAAAAATGAATGTTGTTGTGATTTATCTGAAATGTTCCGTGAAACAATGCTTGGGGTAGCATCTTTAATGCACTAACCTATTCACAGGGGCTGTGTCTAGACTGGCCCCTTCTCCGGAAGAGGCATGCAAAGCAGGTAAGTCAGAATAGGGAAATCCGCGGGGGATTTAAATATCCCCCGCGGGATTTAAATAAACATGGCCGCCGCTTTTTTTCGGCTTGGGGAAAAGTCGGAAAAGAGCATCTAGATTGGCGTGATCCTCCAGAATAAAGCCCTATTCCGGAGGATCTCTTATTCCTACTTGCAAGGATCGCATCAGTCTAGACGCTCTTTTCCGGCTTTTCCCCAAGCCGGAAAAAAAGCGGCAGGCATGTTTATTTAAATCCCGCGGGGGATATTTAAATCCCCCGTGGATTTCCCTATTCTGACTTGCCTGCTTTGCATGCCTCTTCCGGAGAAGGGGCCAGTCTAGACGTAGCCAGGGATTGTTTGTTACACAACAAGACATTGTTAATAAATCTCTATGGCGGGGTGGGGGGAGTCATACAAGTATCTAAACAAATAACTAGGCAGATAGATAGGAGACTATAATAGTAAGACATACTGATTTGTATGTATTGTGTTATTAGTATTTAGCAGAGTCACTGGTAAACTTTTCCAGAAAGAAAAAGATAGATAGGTATCAAGTTAATAGTAAAGGAGTGATATAGAAATGAGAAGATGAATATTAGAATGGGAGTGAACAAATTGAGTATGCTGATGCCTGTGTTAGCTACTCGATCTGCTCAGAGGTTTGTTTCCAGAAACCAGAACAGGCCTGGGAAAGATTTAGGCCTTGTCTATACTTACCTGAAAAGTCAAATTAAGATACACAACTCCAGCTACATTAATTGCGTAGCTGGAGTCATCGTGCCTTAATTCAACCTTTAGCGCCATCTCCATAGCAGGAGGTTGATGAAAGCAAATGCTCCTGTCAACTTCGAGGAGTACTGGCAACAACAAGGGTACCCTCAGCATTTGATTTAGCAGGTCTTTAATAGACCCACTAAATTGAAATCTGGAAGATCGACCACCGTAGCATTGATCTTCTAATAGTGAAGATGCAGCTTTAGTTAAGCTGATTTATCTTCAATATAGACACTTCTAAGTTAATGGAAGAATTTTTCTGTTGCCCCAGTTACTTGTGTCTTAAGGGAATGGATTAATTACAACAATAAACAAAAAATCTTCTGTCCCTATAGTAAATGTCTACTTTGTGGCACAGCTTCAGCACCACAGCATCTCTAATGGAGATATCTCTTGAGTTTAGTGAAGCTTTGTGGGTTCCCAATATGGAGATTGCAACCACCAAGGATGAAACAAGTCCCAAAACTTTTTTTTATTTTAACACAAGACCATGGTATGGTAAAGGCAGAGAGTTGCTGATAAAATTGCAATAAATAAAAGTTTGGTGGTTTTTATCCTGACTAGCCTGTCTTATGTGTGTTTACTAAATATTACAGACAGAAAGAAGTATGCTTTTTTGCCTGTTGCTATATGTTTTCCTTAAGTGGTAGATGATGAAACATTTCATAGATATTGTTGGTATGACATTATCACAGAGAAATATTGAACAGGAATTTGCACATGAGGAGCTAGGTGTCTATTCCCATTGAGGTCAACAGCAAAACTCATGTTGACCTCAGGGGAAACCACAATGAGCTTGTTTCATAACAAATCTCTACAAAACCTCAACAAACTGTTACAAAATATAGAGTATGGGTCCAGTCTTATCCCTGTTGAACACTGAACAAAGAGCAATTGAGTAGGTCCTTTCTCTATGACTCCCTTGCAATAATTAAATCATAGCATGGATGAAGTGATCAAATCATTTATCATCTCAGCCAGACTATCCATTTAATTGTCTAAATGTAATTTACATGACAGATATACTCCAGTATAGGTTATGTTTATGTCTAATGAATTTGTATTTCCAGCCCATACATTTTAACTTTGAGATTGCATTACTTATTTTGTTGAGTGTCCACAATCCAAATGAACATCTATAAGATAGTGATAATGCAGTATTCTGCTTTCTACCTCTAGCCAAATCAGAATATTAAAAGAGATTAGATCTTGTAGCTGATAGTGACGTGTTCTTTTTTCCTTTTCAATGTGCATTGCTCAAAATTGATCTATTTGAATTTTCCTTTTAAAACTGTGAGCTGTAACTCTCAGAGGTGGGAACTGTGTTGGAGGGAGCAGCACCATTACCGATGTACATGTGTTAAGTTGCTGCTTGGGTGTGGACAGTAATCAGAATTCCAGAAATAAACTGCTATTTTAATGGGAGCTTGAACTGTTTCTCACATTGAACAGAAGTGTCTGCTTTGAAAAAAAAATAAATTTAAAACCACATAATTTTCCTTTAAATGTTTAATTTGTATTGGGTTTTTTTTTTTTTTTTTTTTTGCTTTGCTTTGCTTTGCTTTGCTTTGCTTTGGAAAGTAGAGTTTGTTGGCTGAGTTCATCCTTTGTGTAACTCCATCTCTCTCTCTCTTTTTCTATAATAGGCCCATCATCATATTACATGAATGGAATTTACATTAAGGGTGCCTCTATGCTGCATCCTTACCTCAAAATAAGCTACGCAATTCGCTCTAAGCAAATTGCATAGCTTATTTCGAGGTAAATCTGAAATAGAGCACTATTCTGAAACATCCCTTACTCCTTGTGGAACGAGGTTTAGAAGAGCCTGTTATATTTTGAAATAACGGCTTTGTTCAAAAGATGCGGAATAGCTATTTCAAGGTACTTCCGATATCCCAAAATAGCACCGCAGTGTAGATGTAGCCCAAGAGAGTTATACTTGGGATGAACTGGCTTCCTTATGGTCACTTTGGTTACTTTACATTTTAAAAAAATCAGAAGACGTATGTCATCTCTTTAAAAGGAAATGTATTTTAATGACAACTGCTTGCTGAGTTTAAACAGTCCCAGTCGGTGGGCAAAAAAAGTTTTGGCAAAGATTAACAGAACTCATCCTACTGCATAGCTCATGGCCTCTACAAATCCATCCAGACAGTTGATGACCCTTCACCTTAATCTTAAACACACAGGGGGTAAACTGAAAATTCCAAAAGAGAGTGAATTTCTCTTCCATTAACAGACCTGTTAGGGATTCTGTGTACTGTAAGAGTTTTAATCCATGAAACTAAAGATTTAAAAATCTGCAGTTTTCCCTTTCTGTATGTAATGACTGCATTTTTAAAAATCTAATCATGCTAGGTATATCATTTTAAAGGCAACAACATATTGAAATTAATGATACAGTAGAGGGAAGTATTTTAATAATTCAAAAGCTTGAGGAAAAATATCCTCAAATCAAAAATGTATCCATGTGGAAAACAAATGCATTTTGTTGGATATTGGCAAAATGTTTACTCCCCGGGTTGGTTTCTTTTTTTTTTTGCTTTTCTCTCGCTCTCTCTCTTTTTATTTGTCTTTTTGTTTTGGTCAGGTTTCCCAAAAATAAGGTATCTTTGTGCTACCTATAGAAGTAGATCAAAGCTCTATTCCTTCTCAATAGCTCTTTGCTAGTAATGGAGCAACACTGGTGGGCTGAGGGGTCATAATCTAAATTTCTAAATCACACAGGACCCAATCTAATGTGCAGTGAAGTCAACAGAAGACTTTCCAGTGACTTAAGTGAGTGCCGAATCAGGCCCCTTATTTCCGTCTTTTTTTCTCTTGTTAACTATTAACACTTTGATAAGTGACATTTCTTACAACAGCCCTGCTATTATACATTTAGCACTTATTCCCTGCTTTGCTGATAAGCTGTTTGCAGCCCAATACTTACTTCCCTAACTTTTTCGTTAGCTTTCTAATTCTCCACTTCACCCCAATTCAGTTGCAAAATTCAATTATCTATAGTTAAAAACTGTGAGAGCAGTGAGCAGCACCTGGCATGAGTGCAGGCTGTGTAAAACATCTGCTAACACAAACCTTCAAACCTGAGGGAAATTCAAATACCTACGCTTGCTTTGTTGTGTTTTGGTTGTTTTATTTTTGCAGATATATTAACCTTTTCAATATTTTTATCACAGTTCCAGAAGAGACAGATGCTTTTGGTCCATGTCAACAGCAATTTATTTATCCTAGAAAGTATTTTTTTTCTAATTTCACTTTTGGCTTTAGCCTAGTGCAGGGTTCTGAATGTAATAAACAAGTTCCATATTGACAACAAAATTGTGACTTGAAGGTGTGACACTCAAGACCTGACAAAAAACTGGACTATGAATGGTTAGAGGTGTCCTCCCAGCCACCTCATGCAACACTAACCAAGGAAGTTAGATCATTCTGTGCTTTTAGAAGCACTGTCTTTTAAATAAAATTGCAAGATGGTGAACATAGCACAGCCTGAAACAAAAGCTTTAGTGATCTTTGGCAGATTACTTGGGGGAAGTATGGCCCATTTCAGAAAATCAAAGCAAAGAAAAACATTGACTACAATTCAGAGGCCTAATGTATTATTATGGCTTTTATGGATTTTATATATAATTTCCTGTAAAGTTAAGAGGTTGAAGTGATCTCTTACATTTGGCTGCATTATCAGCATAGCACCAAACAATTTTCTACATCTTATTATGTTCACAGTTGACATACTATTAGAGAAATGTGCAGCTGTCTTACTCTGCTATTCATTTCCTCATTACTATTTTATAAATATATGATTAACAGTTATTGCAGCTGCCTAATTCACATTTATTGCAAATGCAACCCCACAAATGAATGCTCAAAGCAAAGAGATGTGGTTTTAGAGTAATTTAAATTTTACAGTTCCATTTACCCTGCTTTTTAATTTACTGTATAATGACCCTATTAGAATAAAACACATCTGGAAGTTCTTTGGGGAACATTTAATTTTCTGTGGCTTCAGTACTAACAGAACTTGTACCATAAAGGCCACAGATGCTTTGAACACTGTACAAATTTTCACATTTTATGCCAAGATGCTAGTTAATTGTACAGATGAGACAATTACAGCAAAGCAAAAATAAAGTCCCTGTGAAAGTGAATGGAAGAACTTTGACCTTAGAACATTGCTGTTTAGAAAGGACTATATTTTACCTCCTATGTTGTTGTGGACACAATTTTCATGAACTTTGCATATGAAGGCAAAATCTGGCCCTAAGTTTTCACTTCAAAAACATCTCCAAGACCTCTAATTTGTCCCTGTACCCTTTTAAGTAAAAAGACGATGCTAGCCTTACATGTCCAACTGGTAAAAAAAATCCCACAGGGGAAGACGTGTTAGTTTGTAACTTTAAAAGCAAGTAGACCTGAGGCGCGATTTAGGGCACATCTACACAGCAGGGCAAAAGTCAAATTAAGCTACACAACTTCAGCTATGTCGATTGTGTAGCTGAAGTCAGACTAGCTTAATTCGGCTTTTGACACTGTCTACATGCAATAAGTCAAAGGAAGAACACTCTTTCTTCAACTTCCTTTGCTCCTCATGAAATGAGGGCTACTATGAGTTGGAGTAAGAAGTCCTCCAGCTTGACATTATTTCATAATAAAGGCTGACAGTGTAGATGTACACTATGTTATTTCGGAACATCAGCTACTCAGAAATAACACTGCTGTGTAGACGTACCCTTAGGTTACATCTACTCTGCAGGGCTACGTCTACATTGGCCCCTATTACGGAATAGGCATGCAAATGTAGCACTTTGGAAGAGGCAATCCGCGGGGGATTTAAATATCCCCTGCGGCATTTGCATTTTCATGGCCGCCGCTTTTTTCCGGCTTGGAAATAAGCCGGAGAAAAGCATCCAGACTGGCGCGATCCTCCGGAATAAAGCCCTATTCCAGAGGATCTCTTATTCCTACTTGCAAACCGGAAAAAAGCAGCGGCCATGAAAATATTTAAATCCCCTGTGGATTTGCCTCTTCCAAAGTGCTACATTTGCATGCCTATTCCGTAATAGGCGGCCAGTGTAGACACAGCCCAGGTTTCTTGTGCAAGAAGCCTTTTGCAGAAGAGTTCTTGTGCAAAAACTTCTTGCGCAAGAGCACGTCCACAGCTCAAGAAACCCCTATGGGAAAAAAGCACAGGTGCTCTGATGCCATTCTGTGAATGCCCATCAGAGCTTTCTTGCGCAAGAGTGTCCATGCAGTGTGGATGCTTTCTTGCGCAAAAGCACATCACTTTTGTGATCAGCTTTGAGGTGTGGATGTGCAAGAAACCTCTGTGCAAGAAACCCCCTTCTTGTGCAAGAAACCCCTCTGGAGCATCCACACTTGCTTTTTTGCACAATAGCTTTAGCGCAGAAGGGAAGTTATGCCTCATAGAAGGAGGTTTACCTACACCGGAAAAAGCCCTTTGTTCTGTCATTTTACTGCTGATTTACTTGTGCAAAAGTGCATTTGAGGTGTGGACGCTCCGCAGGTTTTTGCGCAAAAACCTTGCAGTGTAGACGTAGCCTTAGAAACTATCCAAAATACATAGAATCATGAGCTTCTGTGGTTTCATGGTAATTCCCTAATCTTTTGATGATCACTGTTAAATAAGGGAGTATAGCAATGAGCAGAGAAGGTTTTGGAGGTCAGTCAGTGATTCCATATGTATTTCATATTTACTGTCCATGCTGAAGATACAGATGCTCTAAATCCCAGATGGCCTTATTAACAAAATCATCATGAGAATTTGAAATTGATTTGAATATTAAATATAGATCAGTGCAGCAGAGCTCTTTTACAAGAAATAATGTGAATGCATTCTCATTGATTAGTTAATTTATGTTCTACAACTAATCGAAACACAAATCTCATTAGCCACAGGTCAGTAGACTGAGGGGCGAGGGGAAGAAAATCATTTGGATAGCCCAGTTAGCTGTAAAGATATAATTATAAAACAAATTATTCTAAAAGCCACTGCCTTGATCAGCATGTGCAGTCCTTTAGAAATGCAGGGTCAAAAAGCCATTATTGTCCTATATAGTATGAATAATATTAGTCTTCAATATGTTTTAACCAACATGGTTTCATGCCCTCATACAGACATATTGCTCTCATCGCCATAATTCCAGTGTGTATGTATGAACACGCATACACATGCACACACACACACACACACACACACACTTTATTTCCCCAAAACAGCCACAGACATATAAGCAGTTTTGAACAACCACCATCACTGTTAATTGCCTGTGACTGCCTTATGTTTGAATATAATACTACAAATTCTGTTTAGCTCCCCACCTCCCCTTTTTCTCATATGTTTGCACAACTTGCAATAAAATACAAGATTTTTAAATCATTGTTATGACATCACTAGTTCAAAGATTTATTGCCTATAATTTTGGGTTATCCTTTCAAATCTAATTTCCCATGATTTTGCTGCTATTATTTATATATCTGTACAGCACCCTAGGCTTACATGGTGTTTTCAAGACAAATAAATGACCTGGTCTCTGCTCCAAGGCTAATGAATATGAGAGCTTGTACACTGAAGCTTTCAGACAAGTGGGCTAGACCATGATTCATTGCTGACAACTGTTTGATGAATTAGCATTTGACGGCTATATTTTACTTAGAAATTATTTGTTAATTAAATAATTGTTTGTACCTGTTATGTATGTTTTCCATTTATATTTAAAATGATTGGAGTTAAGCTAAAAGTCCATATGTTGCACTTTTAACAAAGTTTCAAAAAAGCCAAATTATTTTTTCAGGCAGATCTTTTTATCTCTGTGCACACAGCTATGTGCAGTAATTGCTTTATGCTATACTGGAAGATTTACCCAGTGTTGCTTGGATCCTTAACTCAATACATTTTTGTTTTTCTTCATTTAAATCATTGCTCTGGGGTGGGGCTGGGGATGAGAAGTTCAGTATGCAGGCTGCTCCAGGGAGAGAGGACTTCCCCAGACCTCTCTCACCACAGCAGTTTAGGGACAGGCGAGAAGTACCTCTCCATGGCCACTGCAGCTTAAGCAGGTGCAGCCAAGGAAAGGATGCATGTTCCCTAGCTGAAGTAGGTCCAGGTTTGTCTGCCCCCTGTACTCCCCAGTTAGACTGAAGAATGGACTTTCCCCTCGTTTCCTGCTGAAGGGGAACAGCCAGCAATGGTCCTGTATGAATGTGGGGGAGCTGCAGCCCCCGTCCTCCTTAAAGGGTTCCTACAAGGTGGGGGGCTTGGGGTGGGGCAGTCCTGGATGCGGGGCATCTCAGGTCAACCCCTTTCACCTGGTCTGGTGATTCTGTCTTTTTTTCTATATGGGTTTATGTGTCCCCATTCACAAGGGGGGGAGGAGCTTTGCCCTGCCTCCTGAACAACAATACTCTTACCTTGCTTTAAGCTATGATAAGAAGAAGCTGCATATCAAATCCAGTGGTCCTAGCTCTTACCGTATAGGGGAGTTTTGAACAGACAGACAGACAGACAGACTCACTCTCAGACAATAGATCATATGCTCACAATAAAGATTCTGTATGGAATTATAATAATGAACCCTTTGCATAGCAAAGCTCTGTCAAGCATTAATACTCAAAAAAAGAGATACATAATTAATACTCAGGAGAGTTAGGTAAGCAAATATTACCTCAGTTTGATAGCTGGGGTAATTGAGCACAGATATGGTAAGTAGCTTCCCCCAGGCCACAGAACAAGTCAGTGGCAGCACAAGGATTAGAACTCAGGAGTTCCCATCTCTTGACACTTGTGCTCAGTCCTCTAGATAAAATTTGCATAGGTAGTGACTAAAGCATAAAAAATCCAAGAAATTCACCTGGGACATCCCATCCTACAAAATACCAAATGTTTTCATTATTATTATTCCATACAGAATCTTTATTTTTAGCATGTAATATATTAACCCCATCCACCGTGGTAATATAGAAAATAGGGCACTGTTTCTAGAATCACCTGAAGGAATGAGGCCCCAAAACCATGCACACTGAGGGTGCTCTCTGGAAAGATCTCCCCAAACCACTCAGAAAGGGGCATAAGCCAACTCCACAGGTCTCTTTGCTGGTTGAGGAGTCCACATGAGGGAAAGGGCAGGGACTGGAAGAGAAGTTGGTTGGTCAGGCATAGGACTGGGGTTACATCCATTGTCCCCTGCTATGGACCCATTAAGGCTGTGTCCAGACTCAGGGGTTTTTTCGAAAAAAGTAGCCTTTTTTTGAAAAAACTTCACCTGCGTCTAGACTGCAGCTGCGTTCTTTCGAAATTAAATCGAAAGAATGCGGCTTTTCTTTCGACTGCGGTAAACCTAATTCCACGAGGAAGAACGCCTTCTTTCGAAAGTGCTCTTTCGAAAGAAGGCGTTCTTGAAAGCAAACAGGCTTTTTAGAAAGAGAGCATAGATGAACTGGTGTGCCAGGTGAAGTAGTCCATGCCAGGGAAAAGGCTTGTGTAAATGTCTCTCCTTACCACGAAACAGAGGGGAAACTAAGAACTCTGTTTAACTATGTCTCAGACGATGGCTTTCTGAGACATAATCTTATTCTGGATTGCTTCTGAGGCAGCACAATGTACCTGTACACTGATCCTTGTTCAGAACTTAGAGCGAATTGTCAGTTTAGCCCTTAAAACAACACAGTCTAGATCTATAATCCATGCAGATATGTTATGACAGACACATGCATGTTACATATTTATTACCTTTGTTAGATAACAAGGAAGGATAGGATAGATCAGTGATAAAAGATCAGCTAGGCTCCAGTCCACTTTTAGATAATAAAAGTGTAACAAAATGGGATTTTCTACAAACACAGAAGTTATATAAAACCTGTTTCTCTTTACAATCAATGGGGAACCAGCTACACAACTCTTATATCATCATTATGGTAGTTGGGATGGGAATAAAGAAAAAAGTGTATGAAACATAATACATTCTAAACATTTTTGTCATGGGGGATTTAATATTTTGGTAGTGTAGTCCCTGTATTTGTGCATCTTTATTTTATTTTTCCATTGCTTTTTTAAAAGGGAAAAATATGTCCCAAAGATCAACTCAGATGTGGATTCAATTAAATATTTCTGATTAGAATTGTGGGAAATATTCATTTAAGTGCATCAAAATTCATTAAGCCTCAACACTTTCCAAAACAGCATAGTAGGGATTTAAGAGGGGCCATGCAGGTCTTGCAAGCTCTCCAGTCTAATAACAGCTAGAGAAAAGACTGAAAACTAGAGGTATGTCTACATAACAGCATTATTTCAGAATAACTGGCGTTATTTTGATATAACAAAATGTGCATCTACACAGAAAGCCATTATTTTGAAATGTTAAGCTGGAGGATTTCTTACACTGACTCCTGTAGCACTCATTTCACGAGATGTAAGGGAAGTTGAAGGAAGAGTGTTTGTCCTTTGACTTCCTGCTATGTAGACAGTGTCAAAAGTCAAATTAAGCTATTTTGATTTAAGCTACACAATTGACATGAGTGAAGTTGTGTATCTTAATTTGACTTTTGCCCTGATATGTAGATGTGCCCTAGGAGGCTGATACGTTTTATTCCCAATTAATTCAGTGACTTATTGTGTGACCTTTGGGAAGTCACTTGACCTCCTTCTGCATTCGTCTACCCACATGAAAAATCAGTAAATAGTAGGACTTCACTGAAAAGCAGATACTTAAAACTGAATTTCCTGGGTAAACAAATGAGAAAAACAACCGACAAAGAAAAGCACCATTCAAAACTGCCCAATGATCCCATTATTCATGGTTCATTAGTGTAATAGGCCACATGGGATCCATAAGAGACATTTCTTGCCTTTTATATCATTGTGTATTTAAAGAGTGATAAACCATATATTACTGAAACAATATACAATCTAGCAACTCCTTCAAAGCTACTTTATGTGAGTCAGCCCATCTCAAAAATAATAAGCCATCTGTAACCACATATATCTGCATATGACTTCCCATCATTAGATGGATACTAGAGTGTACATGCAAAGATGACACCTTTAAATCTCTAAACTGAAAAGATCTAATTCATTTCTTAATATAAGTAGTTGGCAAATGTTGACTGTGTTAAGTTAAAGACATTCATTAGTGCTACTTTGAAAAGATTATGAATGCTGCTTTTTCCTGCAAAAACATGTTAACACCCTTTTTACCCATGTTTTTATTGGTGTTTAGTTGTGTGTGTGTCTGTATGTGTGTGTGTGGGTGTGTTTAGGTGTGTGTGTGTGTCCCTCCTCTTAAGGTGTTTTAGCAGGTTTCGAGTTCTGTATTATATATATATATATATATGTTGTGTTTTAAAACATTTTGTAAGCCACCTCCAATATTTTAAATGAAGGGGTAAGATAAAAATGTTTTAAATAAATGAGTTAGATGACTGAAAAAAATGAAAATCAACCAAAATACAAACAGAAACTGCAACTCACCACACTTGTGTAAAATCTTCACTATGGTGTGTCATTATGCTCCTTACCCCTCATTTGTACCTTAACCATAAGACTTTGCAAACAGGTACCTCACATTCATTTTGTCCATAACATGTGGAGGAAATTATTTTCTCAACATTAGTACTAAAGACAACAAAACCAAAGGTCATCTGAATCCACAAAATAGGTTTACTCAGTATGAAGTGTTGATACACCTTTAACATCTTGTTCTTTTTTATTTGTGGTGGTCTCAGGGTATGTCTACACTGCAAAGTTAATTTGGAATAACAGCCATTATTCTGAATTAACTGCCATAGTGTCTACACAAGCAAACCATTATTTCAAATGAAATTTGAAATAGCGGTGCGCTTAATTCAAATTTGGTAAACCTCATTCTACGAGGAGTAACGCCAAACTCGAATTAGCTAAATCGGAACAAGCACTCTGTAGATGCTTAGTCTGAATTAGCTGGCCTCCAGCCTTCCCAGTTTCCCCTGGTGGCAGGTGCTTGGAGCAGTACGTTGCCAGGGGCAGCATTCCGGCCCGCAGGAGGAGCAGGGCAGCAGGGAGCCCCCTGGATGCCACCCCGAGCACAGAGCCCCACACCTGGCTGCTTGGAGCCTGTGCCTGGCCCCGCGTTGCTGACAGGGCAGGGCAGGGCACTGGAAGGGCGGGGCGCCTGGCCCCGGTGCAGGGCAGCCACGGCTGTTGACGCTGAGCCCGATGGGGCAGGCCGTGGCCATGGTGGCTGCTCCCTGCAGCCAGCTCACTGGAGCAGAGTTCAGGGGCTCGGCGGGCACTGGGGCTCAGCCACGGTAGGTGCTTGGAGCCTGCGCCTGGCCCTGGGGCACTGGAAGCTCTTCGTGGGCAGCCCCAAGGCACAGCCCCTGCTGGGAGGGCGATGTGGGACAGCCGCGGCTGGTGAGGCTGAGCCCAGCAGCCTCTTCTTCGCCTTCGTGAGTGCACCCCCTGCCCGTGAGCCCCCCCCCCCCAGCCGGCCACCCCTCCTCCTGTACGCCCTCCCCACAACTTCCCCGCTCCCTCGCCTGTTTTCTCTCCCCCACAACTCCCTTGACTGTGACCCCCCCCTTGCACAGCTGTCCCCCCACCTGTGTGTCCCTGCCCACCTCCCCCTCTCTTCACCTCCCTGGGCTTGGCCTCTGCCCAACAACCCCACCTCCTGCAACCCTGCTGGGATCCTGCCTCCACTTCTCCCCCGCTCCCCCGCCTCCCACCTGGATCCTCATCTCTTGTCTGGCTCTCTAAACAATCCTCCCTCCCCCTAATCTCTGAGCCCTGAACACCCCACCCCCTCCCACCACACACACACCTGCCCAGAAACCCAGCCACCTTGTGTTGTGTCCTGATAACCTCACACCTGCCTGGGACCCACATCATTCTCCCTCCCCCTTTGTCTGAGGAAGGGGAACTCTGGTGTTCCCAGTGCCCATCTCCCCAAGTCCCTTCCTGTCTGAGGCAGGAGAGCTTTATTAAAATTGGAACTGTGATCCCATTTAAATAGGCTTTGTTTTAAATAATATACCTTTAAAATTAAATTAAAAATTGTTATGGCCTAAATTTATCATAACCTTTTAAAATAACTTATGAATTAAATGTAAATATTAAATAGAACATGTCTCCTGTCAATTTTTAAAGAATTTCTACCAGTTCACTAGTGTAAGTTCCCAGAACCAGTGTTTACATAACCAGTAGCTTCTTCTGCAGGTAAAGAGAGAATGTTTTTATCACTTTGGTTTATTCGGCTAGTTCAATCCAATGATTAATTCATTCACCATTGCAAAACCGAGAGTTGACAAAGCAGAAAAACGTGTTTTCCTCTTCTCTCAGGGTATGTCTACACTACCCCGCTAGTTCAAACTAGCGGGGTAATGTATGCATACCGCACTTGCTAATGAAGCCCGGGATTTGAATTTCCCGGGCTTCATTAGCATAAGCGGGGAGCCGCCATTTTTAAATCCCCGCTGCTTCGAACCCCGTGTAGCGCGGCTACACGGGGCTCGAACTAGGTAGTTCGGACTAGGGTCCTATTCCGAACTACCGTTACTCCTCGTGAAACGAGGAGTAACGGTAGTTCGGAATAGGACCCTAGTCCGAACTACCTAGTTCGAGCCCCGTGTAGCCGCGCTACACGGGGTTCGAAGCAGCGGGGATTTAAAAATGGCGGCTCCCCGCTTATGCTAATGAAGCCCGGGAAATTCAAATCCCGGGCTTCATTAGCAAGTGCGGTATGCATACATTACCCTCCTAGTTCGAACTAGGAGGGTAGTGTAGACATACCCTCAGTAAAAAACTGGTTATGAGAGTGTTCTAACATCTTGAAGAACATGATGACTAGATTCGATCTGTTAAATTCACTATGGATCTTTCCTTTGTTTAATACATGAATTTTAGATGCAAAATGAGTTTGGATACTTCTTTGTTATGTGTCCTTCACATTTAAGGTAGTTTTATTTCATACAAAAATTAAATGCTGGTTTTATTTGTTTTAAATAGAATTTCCATCCAGACACAAGTAGATGCAAATCATATGGTTTTTTAAAAAAATAGCCACTACTTAGCAAATAATAAATGGGGTAAAAACCTGTCTCTTAAGAGTTCCTATTACACACCATTTTGTAATAGAATAAAAATGTAAAAAATAAGAATCTGATTACATGTAAGTTACACAATTATTTGGGCATTTATTTAGCTGGTAGCTGTATTGAGTATACTCTACTGATTAGTAAATAGAAGCACCAAATTTGGCATAAAGGCTATATTTAGTTGTAAATCAACATGTTTTAAAGGTTGCTAATCAATAAGACTCAACCATCCTTTAGGAAAATATTTTTAAAGTATAATTTAAATGATTAATTGATCTTTTAAACCTAGGTTTTTTCTGCTTGCCAGTTTAAATCATTATTAAAATTAGAGATTTAAATCAAAGTGTGACGGACCCCCGCCGGTCCGCACTAGGGCCAGGGCCGCCGGCGCCCCCTGGAGCCCGCCGGACGGACAGGCAGGCAGCCGGGAGAGCAGGGGAGAGTGCGCCGGGGAAGAAACCCCGCAGGGGGAGGGGCGGCTAAACCCCCGGTGGGGAAGGAGGGGTCAGGGACAAACCCCCGAGGGGGGCGAGGAGTCCGCCCGGCGTTCCGCCCGGCCAGAGCCGCACGGGACCGGCGTTAGGCCGGGACGCCCCAGCCGTGATGACAACGGATGCCAGGGCGCCAGGGGGGCAGCCCAAACGTCCCTGACGTCATCACCCGGGCTGCTTGAAAAGCGGCCCGGCGGAGCAGGAAGAGGCGGCACTCGGGAGAGCTGCCGCCACCACCGCCGACCTAGCCGCTGAGGGGGACCCCCCCCCCCCGCGCTGGAGGAGACGAGGGAGCGACCCTGAACCCTCACGACGGCCGCAGGACGAGACCGGCGCCTCGGGCATGGTAAGTGACTGCGGGACTTCCCCCGTCGGGGAGGAGGGGAGCGGAGAGTGGAAGCAGCCCGGGGCGGGGGCCTTTTGGCGCCCGTGGACAGGCGCGTTACGGGGATAAACCCCGCCTGTCGTGGGAGGAACGTACGCTTCGTTCCCCCCCACCTAGGGCCCCGGGCTGGGACCCGGTGGAGAGGGCGGGCCCGGGTCCCCCACATCCCCCCTCCCTACCACGACACCCCAACCCTCAGAACCCCGCTGGGGTGACTAGATAAAGGGGCGAGGACCCTGTCACTTTGACTGTCCCGACGGGGACCCGACTTACGGGCAGGCCGCCGGAGGCGACCCCGTCCCCTCGCCGGGACCCCGGGCTTACTGGTACCCCGGGCCAGCCCCGGGAAAAAGGAACCCCGAGTTCGCTGATCCCCAGTCCGGACTCGCGGCCGGGTGATCGCACTCAAACGACCAGACGGCGGGTCCGCTGAACCCCCCTTCCCCCGCCGGAAGGGGGCGCTCGCACCCACACGGGCCGTCACACAAAGCTATTTAAATCAATCCACCCTGCTTTAGAGGCTGTTTGGTCCATCCCTGAAGGAGAAAGCACGGGGCTGCACTCATGGAATAGGTCCTAGGCTAGTGGGGTTTTGTTGTCTGGAGCCTGTCTTGTTCTGGACAGTTGAGCTGAGGAGTTGAAACAAACGTTTTCTTATTCCCTTTGACCTGTTTCATTGTTTAGGGAGGCTGATTCTTGTCCATGGACACCAAGGGTTGGACAGCTTATGTGTTGGGGTTGGAGTCTGAGTGATTATAAGGCTTCTAAAAATAAAATCCCTTTGCAGAGTGAGGAGCGGGACCGGGACTCCAGCACTAGGCGATGTGAACAGCTGCATGTTTTGAAAGTCTTTAACTGGCTTACTGTGGATGAACCTGCCCTCCCATTGTCCTCACGTGGGGTGTCCCTGGCGCTCTCCTAGGAGATGAAAATGCCCCGGGGTTTGGGCTCCCCCTGAAGCGCGCACCCCATGCCCCAGTAAGCCACACAAGCTGCATTTCTGCATGTACCCCCAGCAAGCCATGAAAGCTGAATTTGCGTGTGGACCCTCCCCGGAAAAAAAAGGGGGGGGGCAAAAAATGTTTTGCTTGGGGTGGCAAGAAACCTAGAGCCAGCCCTGTCTGGTGGCCACTATGGGCCAAACCAGGAAAATTCTTCTCCCTCCCCCCTGCCCCGGAGCCCTTAAAGGGGCAGACTCTGGCCACAGTGCCTGTGCCAACTCCAAGCCTGCCGCCCAGAGCCAGCAGTCACTGCCCCTGACCCAGTCACCCCAAAACATGAGCCAGTAAGTCTCTGGCAGCCAGCCTTTCACTGCACCCCAGGAGCAGTCTGCCAGCTCCCAGGGTCCAGAGAAGGTGGGTGCCTGACTGGTCCAAGGTGGAAATCAGGGTGGACTATACTGAGGTTTGGAGGGATGCCCCCAACATCCATGATCTCCGCACTAGACAGAGGAATGCAGACGTCTATGGCAGGAAAGCTGCCAGCCTGGCCACCAAAGGCCACATGTGAACCCAGGAACAAGTTTGCATGAAAATCAAGTTGGTCCGGCAAGACCCCCAACCCTGAGCTTCTCCTCTGCCTACCTCCCCTTGCCTCCCCCTTCCAGCTCCCTTCTCCCAGGTTCCTCCTCCCCTCTCTCACCTCATTCCCACCCCAGTTTCAGTCAATAAAGAGAGTTTGCTTTTGGCAAGAAATGTGTTTTTATTTGACATCAGGAAGCGGGAGTTGGGGGAGTAAGTGGAAGGTAGAAGGAATGAGGCACAAGCCCCCAGTGGGGCAGACCAGGGAGGCTCTTAGTGCTCCTCAGGGTGCAAGCTCTCCCTCAGGGCCTCCTGGATACTGACAGCCCCCCGATGGACCTCAGGGAAGGCAACCTGCAGAAAGTTCAGCCAGGCTCGCAGCAACACGTCCGCGAGAAGCACCAGAGTGCCCAATGACAGCTCTGGCTCTGTGTTGCTGAGTGCTGTGGTGTCCTGAGGGCAACCAGATCATGCAGAGACATAAATGCTTTGCTGTCCCTCATTGAAGTAGGCAAGCAAGCAGGGACACCTGAGAACTGGCTGCCCGGGGGAAGGAGGGGTGTCCCTTTAAGCACAGGCATTAGACACTTCTGACCTGATGCCCTGCCAGACCTGGCTCTGGCTGGCCTTAAATCTGATTCTGTGTCCAGTCAGTGTGGATGCAGTCAGGAGTGGCCCGAGACCAGCTGCAGCAGCTGGTGCCCTAGGCGGGGCGGCACAATCACCTCCCCTGCCTGCACATCTGTCAATGGCCGTGACGTCATCATTGGGCGCCCAGGGCAGCGGTGCCCTAGGCAGCTGCCTATCTCACCTAGGCTCATGGGCCATCCCTGGATGCAGTATTATGTATTAGCAAAATGCTAATTCTAACTGCATTTTGTGTGTAGACGCATTAATTCAAATTAGCTTAATTCATATTAACTATTTCGAATTAAGATAACTTGAATTAACGCTGTAGTGTAGACATACCCTCAGTGATTCACTAGATGCCATATAGACACAGAAAGACATGGAGCCAAAAGTACACTCAGTACACCAGAACCTAGGAGATGTTAAGCCACTTTTACATGCCTTGTTCCTTGGGGCTTCAAGCAGCCATTTGACTATGCAGAAAGACCAGGCAATGGTTGAAATGATGATTGACCATCATGATGAAATCAAGTGCCCTTCCTTAGAGGGCATATTTTATGTTATGTATAACTGTACAATATAATGTGGGCCTATTTTAGGGACAACAGAATGGACATTGTAATACAACAGATCTTCAAGTTAGCATATTAAAGCAAGCTCCTGATAAACCTTCACTGGTGACGTTCAAATAAGTATAGAGGCCAGGTCACTGACTGGGAGAGGATGTCCCTAGAACTGATGGGGAAATGGTTTGTCCACCTCATTTTTATATGAAAATTAAAATGCTTTCATTTTTGTTGATTTTTTTTGTTGTCTTTTCATCAAAAAAACCTGAAATCCAAAAAACTTTCAGTTTTCAGATGTTGAAAACAAAGTAAAAAACCCAATTTCTTGTTTTTTTCCAATGAGCATCTGAAAAAGCCCAGAAAAATCATACATTTTATAAAAGTAGCCATTTTGATGAGGCTTTTCAAATATTTGAAATTAAAATTAAAAAAATTTTAAACTAGCTATAGAAGAGACCCTCATTAAATTTGCTAACACACAACTACAACGGACTTTAGTTTAACTGATTACCCGTCCATAAGTATACACTATATAAACTAGAGAAATTAAAATCCAGACTGATTCAAATATTGAAACCTTGTTTAGTTTTATACTTTTAGGCTACGTCTAGACTGGCATGATTTTCCGAAAATGCTTTTAACGGAAAAGTTTTTCATTAAAAGCATTTTCCAGAAAAGAGTGTCTTTTTGCGGAAAAGCGTCTGTGGCCAATCTAGACGCGCTTTTGCGCAAAAAAGCCCCAATCACCATTTTTGCGATCGGGGCTTTTTTGCATAAAACTAATCTCAGCTGTCTACACTGGACCTTTTGCGCAAAAGTTTTGTGCAAAAGGGACTTTTGCCTGAACAGGAGCAGAATAGTATTTCCACAAAAAGCACTGATTTCTTACAGTAGGAAGTCAGTGCTTTTGCAGAAATTCAAGTGGCCAGTATAGACAGCTGGCAAGTTTTTCCAGAAAAGCGGCTGATTTTCCGGAAAAACTGGCCCGTCTAGACACAGCCTCTAGAAAGCTACACTGCATGGCTACGTTTACACTGGCATCAATTTCCGAAAATGCTTTTAACGGAAAAGTTTTCAGTTAAAAGCATTTTCGGAAAAATACGTCTAGATTGGCAGGACGCTTTTCTGCAAAAGCACTTTTTGCGTAAAAGTGTCCGTGGCCAATCTAGACGCGGTTTTTCATAAAAAAGCCCCAATCGCCATTTTCGCGATCGGGGCTTTTTTGTGGAAAACAGTACTATGCTGTCTACACCGGCCCTTTTGCGTAAAAGTCTTTCGGAAAAAGACTTTTGCCCGAACGGGAGCAGCATAGTATTTCTGGAAAAGCACTGATGATTTTACAGGAGATCGTCAGTGCTTTTCAGGAAATTCAAGCAGACAGTGTAGACAGCTGGCAATTTTTTCCACAAAATCAGATGATTTTGTGGAAAAACTTGCCAGTCTAGACATAGCACCTGGCTATTTCAAAATAAGCTATTCTGGAATAGTTATTCTGAAATAGCTTATTTTGAAATAGCACTTCTACACTGCAGAGAAGTCTCAAAATTAGTCTGAGGCGGGCTTCCCTAATGTAGACGTGCTATCTCAATTTAGAACCTTAGCAGGTATTGGAAAGGAATACTTAGAATGGCCCTGGTGAGGGGCTATTTGAAAATAGCAGCAGTAGAGCATCTACACAAACCTTATTTCAAAATAGCTATTTTGAAATAGGCATTATTCTTCATAGAATGAAATTTACAGATTTTGGAATAAGCTATCCATTATTTCAAAATTATTTCAAAATAACGGAATGGCCGTGTAGACGCTCGCATTATTTCGAAATAACGCTAGTTATCTCAAAATAATGGTGCTGTGTAGATGCACCCTTAGTAGCTATTTTCCCTCTAAGACTGAATGGTGTTCCTTCCCTCTATTGATTGCTGAATTTCTCTGTAAAATATAAAATCCCATAAATACGGTCATTTCAACCAAAATGCCCCCAAAAGATTAATTACATCAAGACAGAGAAAGGACAACATTTTCAAGTATGGATGTCTGAAGTTAGGCTTCTAAATGCCCAAATAGGCATTTAAAACAAAAGTGGATTGATTTTCAGAGGTACTGAGCCCACTGAAGCACACATGAAGTGTGGTCAATTGGGGACAGATTTCCCAAAGAGTTCTGCTTATATTTGTGCACCAAAGTGTTTGGTTACTGGAATGATCTCAGGTTGTTGTATGCTGAGCTCTCTTGAAAATCTGACCAAAGATAACTCCGTGGCACAATGTTGAATGCTGATCACTTGAAAAGTAGGCCCATAGGGCATGTTTACATGTTATTTAGAAATAACAAGGTGAGCATCCACACAACCAAGCCTGTTATTTCAAAATAATAACTCCTGCTTGTGAAGAGAAATAAGCTTATTTCGAAATAGTTATTTTGGGAATTATTATTTTGAAATAATTTATTTTGAAATAACCTGGTAGTGTAGACATAGCTTTAAAGGCTACAGTATTAACCAAGGAAAGGGAGATATTCATTAAGAGCTGGGAGTTCAATGCAAACGGAAATTTTAATATCACTAAATAGTTTCTTCTGATTTTTTTAGATGTGTTTTCCCCCATACGCTGTCCAAGAAATTCCAAGCAATACCAAGTCTGTCTTTTTCCAGTGAAGAAGATATAGAGAGGTGTGTGTGTGTGTGTGTGTGTGTGTGTGTGTGTGTGTGTGTGTGTGTGTGTGTGCGCGCGCGCGCATGTGTTTCTCTGGCAGTCAGGTTTTAACTTTGAAAGGGAAGGGAATCAACCTTTATTACCTCCTGACTATACAGCTGTTATTTAGATGAAAAAAAAACTTATGAATATGAAAACATGCTCTGCACCAGTTATCTTCTTGTAATAAGCACAGCTGCAGTCTGGCAAACTTTGAAAAACCTGTAATATTTTATCAAAACACCCATAAAATTGTTATATAGCCTTTCTGTGTCTTTTCGTCTTTTACAACTTATTACTCTAGGGCTATGTATATGCTGCATGCTTTTTGTGCAAGAACAGCTGTTCTTGTGCAAAAACTTGCAGAGTGTCTACACTGCATGCACGTTCTTGCACAAGTAAATTTATAGTAAAGCATCAGAAAACAGGGCTTCTTGCGCAAGAGTTATTCCTCTTCCCATGAGGAATAAGCCCTCTTGCACAAGAGCTCTTCACAAGAAGGCAGTGTAGACAGGCAACAGGGGTTTCTTGCGCAAGGAAGCCCTATGGCTAAAATGGCCATCAGAGCTGTCTTGCGCAAGAGAGTGTCCACATTGCCATGGACGCTCTTGTGCAAAAGCACATCTTTTCCACAAAAACACATGGCAGTGTGGATGCACTCTTTTGGAAAACCTTTTGCACAAGAACTCTTGCATAAAACAGTTCTTGCACAAGAAGCCTGCAGTGTAGACATAGCTTAGGTGTATGGTATCTATGTGTAAATGGAAACTTTCTTCTTTTATAACCAGTCACTTCCCTCTTCTTCCTGTCTGACTCATTTATTGATGCCAGAATCCAGTATTTGTGGTATCGCAATTGCTTCCATGGCAATGGTCACAAAATTAGATAGATAGACAGACAGACAGAGTTCTATCTTTGCTGTAACAGTGAAAGTGCCAAAACCATAAATTTGTATAAAGTGTTTGACTAAAATGCCTTCTGTTTTATTTCATCTCTAATCTCTGTTGGTCTTCTAATGCTTTACATTAACTTTTCTTTGGCCTACTGGTTAAGGAAATCTTTGCCTAGTATCTTTCATTTGGAATGGCATAATGAAGTGCTGCAAACCTAAATGTTAAAAGTTGTCCGTTACATTCAGTCTTTTGCATTCTACATGCATTGCTCTACCCAGCTTTAACCAAATGAGTTTCCCCTGGTGAAACTCCACTGCAATGGCATTGCTCCAATTTATACCAGTTTAAGAGACATCAAGATTGAGCCCCTGTAATTTACTGTTTCTTTAATTTAGAAGACAATGAACAAAGCTCCCATTGTCTTCAATTTTTCAGCATCTGCTCTGAACATTTCATCTCTTACATTCCAAGATCCCTTGCACTAGTAGCTATGTTCTCTCCTTCTCCTCTTGCAAAGTGAAGAGAGACATGTGGAAAGTTTGGTCTTGCGCCAAATTCACAATAATGTTGCCCCAGAAAATAAATAACAGGAAATGATCAAATAATGGTATTCTTAACCTGCTGAAAACTAAATGTATCACTTCCAGAATCCATCAGCAAGGAGTGCAGATCTATAAATTGCTCCTGAACCTGAATGTCTCATGACATGGGCCAGATCTATGGTGTGTTTGCAACCAAGTGGTCACATATTTTTATGGAGAAACC
This sequence comes from Pelodiscus sinensis, assembly GCF_052426305.1. NCBI lineage: Eukaryota > Metazoa > Chordata > Testudines > Trionychidae > Pelodiscus > Pelodiscus sinensis. Next base: position 54,731,624 of record NC_143059.1, read on the forward strand.
AAAGAACAGGCTGAGGCAGGCCACTGGTACTGGACTCTTGTCCCTTTTACCCAGTGTGTGACAATAAGGTGGACTGCTTCTGAAATGAGCTGGTGCTCTCAGCTCAACACCTACTAAAAAACACAAAAATTACTGAACTTCCCACTTAACTCTACTGGCCAGAGATGAATAATCCAATTGGCCATACTTACCCAAGTATGGCCTCTTCTTTCTGTCAAAATGGTCTGCTCTGATCATGGATGAGATGCATGCATGGGGCAGTGTGAGGAAACGTGTATTGTTGTTGCTCCATCTTTAACTTTTCTACAATGAAACAGAGGTCTACAGGCTTCAGGGCTCTCAAACAGACTGCTTTCAAAAATCCTCACTTTGCTTTAAGGGCCAGACCCTCTGTTGATGTAAAGTGGTATACTTTTATTCAAATCCATGAAGCTACTCTGATTTACATCAGCTGAAGATCTGTTCCTTTATATTTTTAACTTAAAATATATATTTAATAGAGCATCATCATAATATTTAATTTACTTTTCATACTTAAGCTGTAACTATCACAAATGCTACCCAAGTTCTCTTCAGGGCACCAGTAGCCATGGTAATACTATAGACATTTTTTTCTGTTTTATCAGGAGAATTTACTCACAATTGCAGTCATATGAGACATCAGCTAGGATATGCAGTCAGGCAGGTTAAATGCTAATTTCCTTTCTCCTGTACCATTTTCTAACCTCCGTCCATGAATCAAAGTGAGGGAAAGGTTCTTCATTTAGAGACATAAAACAAATTGAACAAATTACGTTATTTAACTGAGGAAGAACCAGCCAGTCTATTGATTTTTTTGTTTGGCTTCAAAAGTCTCCTTTTTTAAACGTATATTAATTTGTACAGGGGATTTTGGACTTTAAAATGTTGTGCTCCATATATTTCATTAGCATATATCTAAATAACATACTTATCAGTCATTGGATGGTTTGGTTTTGGTTTTGCTCTTTATTTTTAAATCAAAGTGTAACCTTTAATTACACTTATTCGTCCTTATTAAAGTAAATGGGCTGATTCTGCTCTCACACTAGAGTGACTACTGAAGTCAATGCAGTTACACCATATTAAAAGTGATATGGATGCATAATAGGCCTCACGATGTTGGCAAGATAAAACAAATGGTAGAATATACCCCAAAGAGTTTAAGAAACAAAAGCTAGGGAAATAGTTCCCTGAATGTGAAAAACAAGCATGGCATTCCCATTTCTTTTAGATGTATCATGATCTGCAGCAACAAGTTTCATAAAATGACAATTTGCTATTTAAAGTATACAAGATGAGAGGGAATTCAAGAATGAACTAGGCTGTAGCACATTTCTCTTTTAATAGCAGCACTGACAACATGAAGAATAAATGTTTAATACTAATGGGACTTTTAAATTTTTTACATATAGGATATTGTGGTAGGTATCTAAAAATCATCGGAGATTGGTCTTAAAATGTAGGAACACATTTTCAGCTGCAGCCTCTGAAAATGCATGTGCAGCTGTTTGTAGAGATGAAACATGTACAAAGGCATGTTTTGAAAACACAAATACCTATACACAAATGCTTGAGAGTGAAGACTTCAAGTTTGAAGCTGAACATTTCATTCTAAAGGTTTAACTTTCCTTGGAAACCGAAAATGCTGCTTCTTAGCAACTACCCAATTAGCCCATCATAAGACGGGATTTTCAGGTCTCTCCCCCACGTCGGTCTTCTGTCCTGAGCCTCCGGTCTCTTACTCCGTCTCTCTCTCTCTCTCTCTCTCCTCCTTCTCCTACTGCCTCCTCCCCCTCTCTCTCAGCTCTCCTCCGCCTTCTGCCTCTCTCTCCATCTCTCTCTTTCTCTTCTCCCCCTCCTGCCTCTCACTCTCCCTTTCTCTTCTTCTCCTCCTCCTGCCTCTCACTCTCTCTCCGCTCTCCTCTGTCTCCGTCTCTTCTTCTCCTCCTCCTTATGCATCTTTCTCACTCTCTGGCTGTGTCTACATTGGCGCAATCTTGCACCAAAGCGGCCACTTTTGCACAAAAACCTGCTGCCTGTCTACACTGGCGGGGAGTTCTTGCACAAGAACACTGACGTTCTAATGTAAGAAATCAGTGCTTCTTGTGCAAGAACTATGATGCTCTCGCTCAGGAATAAGCCCTCTTGCGCAACTGTTCTTGTGCAAGAGGCCAGTGTAGATAGGCAACATGAATTTCTTGCGCAAGAGAGCCCGATGGCTAAAATGGCCATCAGAGCTTTCCTGCGCAAGAGAGCATCTACACTGGCACGGATGCTCTTGCACAAAAGCACATCTCTTGCGCAAAGGTACATGCCACTGTAGACCTCTCTTGCGCAAATACTTTTACACAAGAACTCTTGTGTTAAAAGTATTTGTGCAAGATCATGCCAATGTAGACACAGCCTCTCTCTCTTGCTGTCCTATGCCTCCTCCATTCTCCTCTCTGTCTCCTCCACGTTCTCTGTGTCTGCTCCGCTTTCCTCCTTTTGAATACGGCACCTTTTCCTGATGTCAGAGATGCACACTCGTCCAGACCCTGCCCCCTGGCTGTTCCCTCTGGGCGGCACTGTTGTCTCCCACCGTGGTGCTCGGCTGACTTCTGCATCACTCAACTGGGCTGTGCTGCATGGGGGAGTGCGGACCCCAAACGGCCGCTTGCACTGCTTGTTCCCACGCGGTGGCCCAGTTGAGTGGTGCAGAAGTCAGCCAAGAGCCATGGTGGGAGGCAACAGCGCCACCCAGAGGGAACAGCCAGCGTGTCAGTGTTACAGAGTCACAGACATTGGGCGACTATATATATGATGCTCTGCACAGTGAAACTTTAGCAACACGAAAAGGTCAGATGTGCCAACATGTATAGAATGGTTGATTGATCTTGGTTTTCATGCTAACAGCTTTCTCCAAACCTCGCCTTATTTTGATCTTTGCCTCAGTTTCCCTTTCTATAACTTATTCCATACTTTCTTTACACATTTTTCATGAACTCTTTTCTTCCTCTCACCCCTTCAGCCAACCATTCACTCACAGTCTCCATTACCCATAACTGCCCATTCACACTGTCATCCAGCACCCACTTTAAGCCAGTCTTTCACACACAACATCGCCACCCTCAATCACGGCTGCACAGGACCACACAAATACCCACTCTCAGACAGGACGTCAAGTCAGGAGTTTCTCCACTGAACAGAAGTAGTAGGCAAGGGACCAAGAGAGGACAAAAACAACCCATTGGTTCCACTAGTCAGTATGTGGATGAGGCAGAGGGGTTTTATGCTCTGAAGAACAACCATTTCCTGTGCAGAATTCCCAAAGTAGCAGTGAAGAGAGGCAGGGTGCTAAAATGTTGCACAGTTCCAGCTCCTCTGGAGGTTTGCATGAAGTATTTTTCAGCTATGCTACAAGGAGTTTGCAGCTGTGTAGAGGAGAAAGTGGATTATACAGCCCATACATGGGAGTGCCCAGTTGTTTGGTAGATAACTCAGTGTCTCAGAGGGCATGTCTACACAGCAAAGTTATTTCGGGATACCAAAAGCAAATTGAGTAGATTATTTCGAGTTAATTTCAAATTATTTTATTTCCAAATTTGGCCCTAACTACACAGAACTTACTTCAAAATAAATTGCTATTCTGAAATGTCCCTTACTCCTCATGGAATGAGGTTTACAGGGACGTCGTACTAGCGAGCCCATTATATTTTAAAATAATGGGTGTACTCAACAGACACGGAATAGCTATTTCAGTGCAATGTAGATGTAGTCCTACCGACAACCCTTTAACGTGAAGTAAATACTTTCCAACAGCCACACATCACAACTCAGATACACTCACCCAGGAACCTACCCCTGCAACAAACCCCGTTGCCAACTCTGTCCACATATCTATACAAGCGAGACCATCACAGGACCTAACCACATAAACCACAATATCAGAGGTTAATACAATTGCACATTTTCTAATGTGATCTATGCCCTCAGGTGCCAGCAATGCCCATCTGCTATGCATATTGGTCAAACTGGACAGTCTCTACGACAAAGGATAAATGGACACAAATCAGACATCAGAAATGGTAATACTCATAAACCTATAGGAGAAGATTTTAACCTGCCTAGACACTCAATCATGGATTTACAAGTAACCTTTCTTCTACAAAGGAATTTCACTAGCCAATTACAGAGAGAGAGCGCAGAATTGCCTTTGGTCTGCACATTTGGCACCATTTTCCTGGGCCTGGACAAAGACATTAACTGGATGTTGCCTTATGAAGCCAGTCTCCCCTGCCTTTAACAACTACATTTTTACATCAAGTATGGGACACTTCCAACCCACTTAATTAGCCTCATTAGCACCAATCCTAGAATTGACAGGTACTTATTTTCTGTTATAAAATACTTGCTTTCTGTTATTTCTCTCCAGATCATCATCTGATGAAGTGGATTTAGCCCACAAAAGCTCCTGATAGTTAGTTAGTATTGAAGGTGCCACAGGACTACTCATTGTTTCAAAAATATTTTTAAAATTTCAATTGATGTTTTTTTAATAGTGTGATTAAAACTGCAATTAATCATGATTAATTTTTTATTTAATCACATAAGTTAACTATGATTAATCTACAATACAGCTGTACTTGATAGAAATATAATCTTGTACCGTTCTTTTCCTTATGGCAGTGTTTCCCAATTTTATTTGGCCGAGGAACCCTTTTCAGCTTTTCAGAATTTCAAGGAACCCCTAGGCTTGTCAAGCAAAAAAAAAAAAAAAAAAAAAAAAATGGGGGGTGGGGGAGGAGAGAGAGACACACCAATTCATGAAAATCACATTCCTTCCCCAAGTCACCCTCCCCCCCATCTCCCTTCTGGAGGCCTCTATCCGCTCTGTTCCCCTCCTCTCCATCACTTGCTATCCCCAGCCCTTATACCTGTCTCCACCTAGTGAGAGAGAAGTGTGGAGTGGGAATGAGGGATTTGGGTGTGGGAAGGGGTGAGAAGTACAAGCTCTGGGAGGGAATTTGGCTGCAGGAGAAGGTGCTGTTGACTCAGGGAGGGGGCTCGAGGCTGGGGAGTGTTGGGTTCAGGTGAAAGGCTGGGGTGCTAAGCAAGCCAGGGCTTCTGGATGTGAGGGTGCAGGAGTTTGGGCTGGATATGTGAGGGACTTAGGGCAAGAAGGTTGTGAGTATGATGGGCTCAGGACACAAATTTGTGATGTGTGGATGGTGGAGGAATGTTGTGGCAGAAGACTGAGGATGTGGGGATGCAGGAGTTTGGGGATGTAAGAGGCTCAGAACGGGGGTTCCAGTGTATGATAGGCTCAGATTTGGGGTCAGGTGGTGCAGGAGTGTTATGATGCTGCAGAGAAATGGGAGGTTGGTCCCAATTTGGGCTGGCTTCATTTTTAAATAAAATATTATGTCAAACTCAAAAGGTTTAGCATTGTCTTTATATATGAGAGGGGTGAGGAACCTGTTTTGAGTCAAAGGTCACTGACTCCACAGAAAAGTCAGTTAGGGCCACACAAGTGAGATGCAAAAAAACAAAAAAAAGCTCCTCCAAAAAACCCCAAGCCTCACTAATGTGGTCCTAAATGTGCTGGTGGGGGTAGGGGACAGAGTGCTAGTGGGTGCTGGGGCTGGGGAGAGGGTGCTGCTGGGTGGAAGGATGCTGGCTCAGGTGGCAGGGTGCTGGGGCAAGGTGCTGGGCCAGGCAGGTGGCAGGGTGCTGGGGTCAGGGACATGGTCCTGCTGGGCACTAGGGTGACTGGCAGGGTGCTGGGACAAGGAACAGGGTGCTGCTGGGTGCTAGCGTGGATGGCAGGGTGCTGGGGCCAGGGCCAGGGCGGTGCTGAGTCCTGGGGTGTGAGGCAAGGTGCTGGGGCCAGGGCGCTGCTAGGGTGGATGGCAGGGCTGCCAAGGAGCAGGATAGGGATGGGGTGCAGGATCTGGGAGGGAGCTGGGGGGCGGAAGGGGACAAGGTCTGGGTAGAGTGCAGACCAGATAGGTAGGGTGCCGAAGCAGGCTGGATGTAGGGTATCTGGCTACGAGGGAGGGTGCGAGGAGAGGACTTGGGTAGGAGTTGGACCTCCCTGATCTGGCACCCTCTAGACCTGACTGGTCCCAGATGAGGAATTTTTGGACCGGGGGAGGTCATTTCAGGGCTCCTGGGAAACACTGCCTTATGGTATTAAATGCCAACCTGAGGCAGAAATGTAGGGGTGTGTCTAGACTACATGCCTCCGTCGATGGAGGCATGTAGATTAGACAGATAGGCAAAGGGAAATGAAGCCACGATTTAAATAATCGCGGCTTCATTTAAATTTACATGGCTGCCGCGTTGAGCCGACAAACATCTGATCAGCTGTTTGTCGGCTCCGCGCTCTAGTCTGGATGCGCCGCGCCAACCTGAAAACCTTTTATCAACATCCCCCTTATGCCTCGTAGGATGAGGTTTACAGGGGATGTCGATAAAAGGCTTTCATTTCAACAGGGGAGCGTCCAGACCAGCGCCCGGAGCCGACAAACAGCTGATCAGCTGTTTGTCGGCTCAGCGCGGCAGCCATGTAAATTTAAATGAAGCCGCGATTATTTTAATCGCGGCTTCATTTCCCTTTTTCGAATACACAAATGTACATGCCTCCGTCGACGGAGGCATGTAGTTTACATGTACCCTAGGATATGAGAAAACTTTAGTTTAAAAAAAGATCAGTACCATATTCTCCAGTAAAGGCCCTACACACTAATAGTGTTACTGTAGTACAGTATTTTTTTACCATTAACTTAAAACATTATACAACTTATTTACTTGGTCATGAATAACGGCTTTAGCTTTTTGCAAGAATGAGCCACAAGTGTTTCTTTTGTTTTAGGTTCTGATCCTTCAAGGGTCCATAAATGGAGTCCCACTAAGTTCAGGTTTCAAGACGCACATCTGATTGCAGGATCAGGTCCTAATTCTTTCTTAATCTAGCTTCAGCTACAAGTCCAGCCCAGAGCCCTATTTATTGTTACATGTTCAGAGTAACAAAAGGGTTTTGTTTCTGATTTTTTCTTCATCCATTCCTTTCCTCTGTTTCCTATCTCATTAGTTGCTAGGTTATCTAATCTATATGATGCAAAAAAATATAAACTAAACAATTACAAAGGCATTGCACGTACATGATTTGAGCTAGGAAGAATGTGTGCAATGAAATGATGCTATTTTATATATCTTATTAAAATGAATATCAAACTTTCTTTTGACTCATTCAATTTTTGATGCTAATTAAGTAAGCATAAGCATAAGAAAGGAAATTGGATTTTCTACTTAAGGAACTTCCAATAAAGCCATGGATGTTAGTGAGATGAGGTTCTAATAAACCTTAATAAGTGTCTATATAACAAGCAATGTTTGTCTCTTAAGAAAACTGGATTTTTCTCAGAGGATATTGATAGCTAATAAACTACATTTGTGAATATGAAGATATATTGTTACAGATGCAGTTTTGTACCACTAGCCTTACCAATCCTTGCTGCAGTTTTCAACAATTCTGTGGCCTTTGGAACAATAATGGACCAAGACATTTTAAGAAAACATTTTAAATTTTATAAAATTATAATTTAGGAATAGCACTGGCTAGAGAGAGAACTTCAAACAAGATTTTACAGTGAATAATGCTCTTCTTTGCCCATTTCAAACAAGCTCTAATGTTGCTGCAATGTTTGTCGTTGATTACCCAGTCTTGTGCTGCCACATCATTTTTGATCCAGGTGACAACGGGGAAAGAAGGCATATTATCAGTACCATTGTGCATATGAATATGGGAATAGAGAATACCAGTTCGACCTCTATAGTCCAGACTTCCATAGTCCAGCTACATCTGTGATCTGGCATGCCCGTGGGTCCTCGCCGGCTGTAGCTCTACAGGGAAAACCAGGCCCTATGCTCAGCATCTCTTCCCCTGCCCTCCCAGAGTTTCTGGAGTGCCACAAACAGCTCATTTGGCGTGCTCAAGCTCAGGGAGGGAGGGAAAGGAGCAAGGATGGGGGGGACACACTCCAGGGAAGAGGCAGCAAGGCTGCAGAGCCCCATGGCCAGGAGTGCAGCCCTGTGGGGGCCTGGAGCTCAGCCTGGCAGCCAGGGGCCGTGGCCAGTGATGGGGGCCTAGAGTGCAGCCTGGCAACTGTGGGGCTGTACTCCTGACCCCTGGCTGCCCTGCCTTTTCCCCTGAGGGCCCTCTCCCTCATTACCACTTGGTAAATGCTAGCCCTTCCCTCCCCCTCCCCTGCTGCCACTGGCACAGAGCCCTATAGCTGACAGCAACAGAGGGGCCAGCATTGACCTCGTGATCCACCAGGTTCCCTGGTTCAGGACCAGTCACATCCTGAGGGTGCCAGATCAGGGAGGTTCACCAATTCTTCCTCCTTGCTGCATCAGGCAAAACAAAACAACTGGCATAAAGCAGGGGGTTGGTGTCAGTGTAAACATTGGGGCTACGTCTACACTGGCCCCTTTTCCGGAAGGGGCATGTAAATTTCACCAGTCGTCGTAGGGAAATCCGCGGGGGATTTAAATATCCCCCGCGGCATTTAAATAAAAATGTCCGCCGCTTTTTTCCGGCTTTTAAAAAAGCCGGAAAAGAGCGTCTAGACTGGCCCCGATCCTCCGGAAAAAGTGCCCTTTTCCGGAGGGTCTTATTCCTACTTCGAAGGAAGCAGATGGGATTGGCTGCTTTATTGTACACTCTATGTATTCAAAATTGGGTGCTCAAATTAGATGTCTACATCTACATTTGCCCTAGCAAATATAAAAATAACATTCCTGTCAGAGATGCTCAGCCCCTAAAACGCCCATTGGAATCAGTGGTGGGAATGGTTCCTCAGCACCTCTGAAAATCAAGCCATTTCTATTTAGGAACCACAGTATGGAATTAGCCACCCAAGACTGAAAATGTTGATCTTCTGTTAGCTGTTTTATTCTAGCTACACAATCCAGGCCAGTTTCCTAACTGCAATAAATCTGTATAATGCCACTGGTTTCAAGAGAGCTGCATCTTTTTACACCAGCTGAGGATGGGGCCCTCTTTGTGCACCCTCAGCGTGGAAATGACACTCTTTTTGCATGGTCACTGAATACCACATCAGAGTGAGCTATGTATTTTCATGCTTAAAATCACTTGCACCATTTGCGGGACCATTTATATTCAGCTTGTAGCTAACACCACTAGTAATGTGAGCTCACCACTAAATTTTGCTTAGACGATCCTATGCATACATATATTTTAGATTATGACTGGCTCTCACTACAGGTCGAACCTCTCTAGTCTAGCACCCTGGGAACCTCACTGGTGCAGAACCAGAGAATTTGCTGAACCAGTATTGTCTAGCTGCATTATCAACACTTCCACTGATTACTGGGCTCTTAGAAGATATTTAGGGGTAAATTAGAGGGAAATAACTGCAGAGAACACTGACAGCCAGGGCTGGTGGCTCTAAACGAATTTTATGGGACCACGGAAAACTTGGCCACATCCATGATAAGTGGACATCTGGCGAACTAAAATCATGCTGGACCACAGATATTGCCAGACCAGAGAATGCCGGACTCAAGAGGTTCAACCTGTAGTCACAAATTATTCAGTCCATTCAACTTTGGACTGTTTCAGGGTAAATGCATATTTGAAATTGTTTCAGACAAACAGAAGCTTGTTCACTGGCATTACTAATAGAATGTAACCATAATGTGATTAAACTCTTTAGCGAAGGAACTTTTGCCCTTACAATCTCTCTTGTCAAATATATACTAATTTCCATAGATCAAATATAAACTAATCTTATGTCAGCAGCCTATGCGTTACTAGTGCTGACTGCCTATTGGCCTAAAAGCCACTAACTTCAAATATGTGAATTTGTTTGCCCATAATTAGCATGATATATCTTAGCCCATTCAAAATAATAACTGCATCCCTTCCTAGTAATGAAGAGTGATTAATTCTCAATTATAGTAAGTATCCAATTTTATGCCATGCAGCTCTGGTCTAAACCACCCTATCTCTAACATTCTAATTACAGACATTAAAAGTTCTGTATAATTATTGCAGAAGGATCAGTAAAATTAAAAATATTGGTTACTTAAAGCTATTATTACATTTGCTCTAATGCAGCCGAGGCTTAAATTTATGTCTGAGCTGCCAGCCATTTCATCAATCTATTTCTGTGACTTGTTTAGAACTGGTTTTATTTCACAGTCTCAGTAACTGTTCCAACAGGTCTATTAACGGTTGGCACTCTACATTTTGTAAAGCTTTAATTAAGTGAAACAAGCTAAAAATCACTAATATGTGCCTTTAGCAAACTAGCAATGTAATTATCTCATTTAACAGATAACTACTTGTATTTCATTTTTCAAAGCACAAAGAGAAAACTAGCTCTAAATGACACTTTTCAGGCTCATTAAATTCACTAGAGAAATATCAGATTAGGGATTTCCACTACAAATACCATAATAAACTCTAAGAGCTGATATAAACAACATGAGTATTTTGGGGAGGTTACAGGGGGAGCAGGGGAAAATACATAATACTGCTTGCAGCAGAAAAAATATATTACTTGTGGATGTTAAAAAGTCCCCCATTTCAACACTATCTAAAGTGCTGATTCAGTTTAAAATGAAGGGGGCATCTACACAGCACCCTAAACTTGAAATAAGATATGCAATTTGTGTTCCTCAAATTGCATATCTTATTTCAAATCTATTTTGAAATAGCTTATTTTGAAATTTGTGCATCTACACAGCGCCAAAATTCGAAATAGCATGCTATTTTGAGACATCCCTTAACCCTCATGGAATGAGGGTTACCGGGATGACAAAACAGCATGCCTGTTATTTCGAAAAATATTTCGAAAAAATCGGCAGTTTGTGGGGGTTAGCTATTTCAAGATACCTCCAGTATCCCAAAACAGCCATGCAGTGTAGACATACCCAAAGTCTGCCTACAAGCATCAAAGTCTGTTTTTATTTTAACTATCTTTTATTTAAAATTAGTATTTTTGTATTTGAGAGCCAAATCCTATCTTCCTGATTAATCTATAGGCTGACCTATACTAGAAATTTATACTGGTATAAATATTTCACTTGGGGGTATGATTGTTTTTACCAGTATAGGAAGCAGTAGTAATACAGGCATAAACCCTAGTGTGGATGCAGTTATGCTTAAACATGCCTTTCTACACTAAAATAAGCTGTCACACATTTATACTAGTATAACTGTGTCCATGCAGAACAAAAGGGAGAGACTGTATCTTTAACTACCTAATACAGTTCAAGTGGCAAAACTGACTTTGTCTTCATTAGAAAAAGATTAGTTTCTGCAATTCTCTTTAGGCAGGTTCTTTTTGTATGGAGTTTCATTAACTTCAGTGGGACTTCATCTCTGCCCAGGAGTCTGTCTACAATGGGACCATTGGGGCCTAAATAAATAAGAATTAAAGATTTGCCCCCAAGAGAATAATGTGTAAATGATTAAACAAAAAAATTAGCAGAAATGTATTTTATAAGGCCAAATACATGGCTATGTATATACAGGCAGAACCTCTCTAGTCTGGCACCCCCAGCACTGACAGGTGCCAAACCAGAGAATTTGCCAAACCCCTGGAGATTAATATTGTCTAGCAGCAAAACCTACACTTCCACTGCTTAATGGGCTCTTAGAAGACATTTAAGGATAAATTAAAGCTAAATAACAGCACAGAACACTGACTGCCAGAACTGGTGGCTGTAAACAGACTTTATGGGATAGTGGAAAACACAGCCACAGCCATGATAAGTGGACATCCTGCTAATTAAAATCATGCTGAACCACAGATGTTGCTGGACCAGAGAGGGCCAGACTAGAGAGATTCAACTTGTACCAGGAAGTAAAATAAGAACAATAAAATCAGGTTTAAGACATCAAACAGGGTGCTAGCAAACACAAGGGCTATGTCTAGACTGGCATGATTTTCCGCAAATGCTTTTAACGGAAAACTTTTCTGCTAAAAGCATTTGCGGAAAAGAGCATCTAGATTGGCATGGACGCTTTTCCGCAAAAAGCGTCCATGCAAATCTAGACGCGCTTTTGCACAAAAAAGCCCCAATCGCCATTTTAGCCATCGGGTCTTTTTTGCGCAAAACAGTACTGTGCTGTCTACACTGGCCCTCTTGCGCAAATGATTTGCGCAAGAGGGCTTTTGCCCAAATGGGAGTAGCATAGTATTTCCTCAAGAAGCACTGATTTCTTACAGTAGGAAGTCAGTATTCTTGCGGAAATTCAAGCGGTCAGTGTAGACAGCTGGCAAGTTTTTCTGCAAAAGCAGCTGATTTTGTGGAAAAACTTGCCAGTCTAGACATAGCCAAGTTGTCCAGCAAAGCTGGCCTTTAACTAAGACCTGTACTATATTGCTGGAGGTGATTAAATAACAAAACAAATAATTTGTGAATATGTTGATGAAAGACAGCTTGCATTCAGTGATCTGCTCTTCATTATTTGTATGACTGAGGGCTATCCATGAAATGATCACAAATCCTGAATATCTCATGCATTTGGACTAAAGGGTATTATTCAATATCCACTCTTCATTATTCTCCTGTTTCAGTGTTTTAGCCACCCAATCAGGGACCAAACAAAAGTAAGTTGCTAAAGTGACAGCTTTCTACACTTGAACTTCAAACATCAACACTGCTACTTTTCAAAACTGTCTCCTTGACTTCTGATGATAGGACAAGAAGCAATGGACTTGCAGCACGCATGGGCGGTCAGTGAAGGTAGGGTTGGGGAAGGCAAGCCCACAGCCCTACTCTCAGCCCCTTCTGCCGAGGCCCCGAACTCACAGGAGCCAAGCTCCTCCTCCCTCCCCTTTTACCCCCCTATGGGGAGGCAGGGTAGCGCGTCATGAATCCACCACCACCACAGGATGGGCAGATGGGCATGTGTGCACCACAGCCTCCCCAGCCCCAGAGAATGGAGAGAGCAGGTGGCACACAGCCTCAGCCTCCCTGACCCCAAAGCACAGGGAGAGCAGGAGGCACATGGTCCCAGCCTCCCTGGTCCTGGAGCATGGGGGGGGGAGAAAGACTTGGCCCCAGACTCCCTGGCTAGAAGCACTGGGAAAGTAGACGCTGGGGACAGAAATACTCCACCCATAGAATACCTACTGTAGGCATTCTGGGGGCAGAGTGTGAGCAGGGCCAGGTTTGGGGAGGCTGTGCCTTCCCCTACCTATTATACCACATGGTGGCAAGGGAGGTTTAGGTTGGACATCAGGAAAAACTTCCTAACTATCAGGATGGTAAAAAGCTGGAATAAATTGCCTAGGGAGGTTGTGAAATCTCCATCATTGAAAATGTTTAAGAGTAGGTTAGAAAAACACCTTCCAGGCATAGTCTAGATGGTGCTTGGTCCTACCTTGAGGGCAGAAGACTAGACTTGATGACCTCTCAAGGTCCCTGCCAGTTCTAATATTCTATGATTCTATAATACAGTGTGAATAATCCATAAACAGCCAATTGCTCACTTGTGGTATCTGTTAATCTTTGAGTGCCTGGGATTGGTTTACTCATGCATTTATTTTCATTCAATATATAAACATTAATAGAATGCCTCTCCCACGTGGCTGAGTATTCTTGAAAGATAATTAAAAATACAGCCCAACTAAGAATAAAACAGTACCAAGCCAACACAAAAGAAGCTAATCAACAAAACAAAATATCTCTATCTCATTTCCTCCATAAAAAGCCAAGCCTCTCTTCTCCAACTCTAACCTTTAAAAATACTGGCCCAGATAGATGGGTTTATGACATGTCCCAATTCTGAGCTATTTTTGAATACTGAATTCCCAAGTCCATGGGCCCAAGTCCCAAGGACAGATGCCAGAAGCTCCCCCTTTATTCCGAGTCAGACAGAAATGAAGCCCTATTCTCAGTGATGGCATTGCCACCATGGAAAAGAGGTGTCCTTTCAGTTAAGCAGCTCCCAATCCACCGAGAAGCAGCTACCTACTTTTTCTGGAGCACTGATGTCAAATGCTCTTGGTTCAATAGCTCACTGAGGCTATGTCTAGACTGCAGGCTTCTTTCGGAAGAAGCTTTTCTTGAAGAGAGCTTCCGAAGAAACTTCTTCCGAAAGAGAGTATCCACACTGCCAAAGCACATCAGAAAGGCGATCTGCTTTTTCTACAGATAGCATCCATACTAACTGCATGCTATCTCACATGTAAGTTGTGATTATTATGGGTAAAGTGGCCATCAGGGCAACTGTGCTTTTTCCTCTTTCCTCATCTATCGAAAGAACTCCCTCTTCCGTGTCCACAAACACCTTTTTCTGAAAGAAGTCTTTCAGAAAAATGCTTCTTCCTTGTAGAAAGACGTTTACCAATGTCAGAAATACCCCTCTGTTCTTTTGATTTTTTTTTCAAAAGAATGTGATTGCAGTGTGGACATAAGTGAGGTGTGGGTTTTTTTTTTTGAAAAACGGCTGTTTTTCTGAAAAAACTATAGTGTAGACATATCCTTAGTAATGGGCCACAAACTCCTTCTGCAGCAACTTCAGTTTCAAAGCTTATTTATGGTGTAATGTTATACAGAGCTTCGAAATGACTAAGGCACGAGTGATGGTAGTGAGGTCTGTATCCAGGAGATAGGACCACAACCTCTGACCAGATCAAATAGGAACAAGTCAGGTTGTTCACTGCAAGTACAAGAGCCTTGTGGAACCCCACATGAGAAAGCTCTCAGTACCTTCTGGACTTCCAAGGCAGAGAAGAATGAAGTTACCACAAGTCTATTCCCTGTTAGATCAGTAAGACCCTTTCCAAAGGCATGACACTCCTAGAAAAGCTCTCTAGACATTTTAGAGCTCCACTCCTCAAATTACATGGTGACACCTTTCTGTTTTACCGTCCCAGATCGGTGCAGCCTGGGATTAGCTCAGCCTCCTACAGCCAATTAGAGCATCCAAAGGTCTTGATTGAATCAATCCCCAAGGAGCCATTTTGTCAACCCAGGATCAATGGGGTTACACCAAGGATGAGCTGACTCAATATATCTGAAAGCTGCAATATTCTCAAAATTTAAACAACATGCATAAGTAGAGGCAAAATATCGGTGCCGTGTGATAATGCATTTGTATTCTGTTGCACTGCTGCTGTGAAGAAAGTTGAAGCAATAAGCTTGACTGATTGATTGATGCACCATTATTTTTAGGGTCCATTGCACAAACTATTTTGATAGTTGAAGGCCATAAACTATAATGTCTGTGCTAAAAGTGACACAATGAAGAAGATGCTGCACCTGATTCAATTTGAGCTTTGAGTCATTATTTAGAGCTGGGGGTTCAGGAATTGCAAAATACTGCCTCTCTGATTCCCTCCTGGTAAGCCAGAAGATAAATGTCTGAAACTAAGGACCTCAGGCACACAATAATAAAAACCTTTTAGAGACTAGATCCTTCCACTCGTTAAAAGAAACCTATTCCCATTTTTTCTGGTGGAAAAAAATGGAATACAGTTTCTCAGTGGCAGATATCAAGTCCTTTATATTTAAACTGCAGCATTTTCTTTAAAAAAATAGTACTGCACAAACAGGACCAGTGAGATACAGCAAAGTCTCTGCCCCCATCAGCAAGGGGAGTGATTGCAACCCCCAAGCTGAGGGTTCCTCTGATATGTCAAAGTCCCACACAAGTGTAGAGCCAGCATAGCCAATTCCTATAGTACCTGCCCCATAGCCCAGGTTTGGGCAGCCAGAAGGGTCAAACAGGATGGGCCAGAATGCACCTCCAGTTATTGTCAGCTGGCAGAAGGTATTTGGGGAAGGACTCCAGCTGGCACAGATTAAAGCGGCTCCTAGATTCCTCTGACCTGCAGTAGGGCTAGGGCTGAGCTAAGGATCAGGGAGCTGTAAACATAAACTTGATGAAGCAAAGAATATGAGGTTGTATTTTGTTGACCATGAAAAACTGGGGGAGAAGTTTTATATGCAGTTTGTTATTTTGCTTTCTGCAATGTGGTCATTTTGAAGGTTTAAATTAAGTTTTCCATCTTCTTCTGTGTGAATCTTTTATGCCATCCCCTTTAGGGATTATTTTGCCTCCAACCATTTGTTTTAGTTTTGCAGGGACAGAGAGCTGCTATTTGAATGGAAGCTCCAGGTGTAAATAGTTTTGATACACTTCTCAGAAACATGAAAAATACATTTTTAACTCATGTTCCAATGAAATTTCTGCCTAAAAACAAGATAATATTTAATAAATGCCTTTTCCCAAATGTAAAATAAGGGATGAAACTGTTAGGAAAAGAGCAACAAATTAGGGTACGTCTATACTACAGCGTTAATTTGAGTTATTTTAATTCAAAATATTTAATTTGAATTAACACATGTACACACAAAATCTATTTCAAAATAGCGTTTTACTATTTCGAAATAGCGCATCTACACTGATTGGATGATGGATCTCATTTAAGGGCAGCTGAAACTGGTTCCAGCAGGGCATCAGGTCAGTAGTTGCTTCATGTGGCTGCTGTCTGAGGCTTTCTGAGGCTTGTGTTTAAAGGGATCCTCCTGGACAGCCGGTTCTCAGCTTTCCCGCTTGCTTGCCTACGTCGCTGAGGGACAGCAAAGCGTCTGAGTGCTTTGGTCACTCTCATTTGGGACACCACAGCACTCAGCACCATGGAGCCAGCGCTGCCCCTGGGTACTCTGGTGCTCATTCTGAATGTGTTGCTGCAAGCCTGGCAGCAATTGCTGAAGGCTGCCTGGCACCATCTGCTGCAGGCCAGCCTCCTGGTCCTCCCCCTGCCTCCCCTGGAGGCTGTGGAGGAGCAGCAACAGCACCCGGACACCAGCGTGCCCCGCCGCATCTGGTGTTTGGACACCAGCAGCAACTGGTGGGATCACATCGTCCTGGAGTGCTGGGAGACCAACAGTGGACCCAGAACTTCAGAATGAAGAAGGACACCTTCCTCGAGCTCTGCAAGTGGCTTGCCCCTGCTCTGCAGCGACGGGACACACGCATGAGGCCCGCCATTCCCCTCCACAAGCATGTGGCCATTGCCCTATGGAATCTCTCCATGCCGGACAGCTACCGATCCATGGGGAACCAGTTCAGCATGGGGAGATCCACTGTCAGAGCAGCAAGGAGACGATGGGCTGCCCCAGGGAAAACAGGAGGGAGGTGGTGTAAGTGCCCTCCACGAGAGGGTTCAGTCTGTCCCAGCCGCGCTACAGACCGCACGCAGTGGCCAGGATTGCAGCAGGGGTTGCTCATGGGAGTGGGGCACAGGGCAGTGGCAGGGAACGAACACTCCCAGCCACCCAGGCACCCCAGTGACCTTCAGTTTTGTTTCTCTCTCTGCAGGTGGTCAAGGCCATCAACAGAGTCATCCGCCTCACTGATCTGGATGCAGTCATTGAGGGGTTCAGCACCCTGGGCTTTCCCAACTGCGGGGGGGCAATCGACGGGACACACATCCCCATCCGTGCCCCGGAACACCAAGCCTCCCTCTACATTAACTGCAAGGGGTACTTCTCGGTGATCTTGCAGGCCATGTCTGACCACTGGGGACAGCTCATGGACATCAATGTGGGCTGGTCCGGCAAGGCACACGACACGCGGGTATACTGCAACTCCTCTGTGTGCCAGAGGCTGCACGCCGGGACTTTCTTCCCCAACCACCACATTAGGGTTGGGGAAGTGGACATGCCAGTGTGCCTGGTGGGGGATGCGGCCTACCCCCTACAGCCCTGGCTGATGAAGCACTGCACGGGACACCTGAACCCCTCCCAGCAGGACTTCAATGTCAGGCTCAGCAGGGCCCACATTGTGGTCGAGGGTGCCTTCGGTTGGCTGAAATCCCAGTTGACATGCCTCCTCACCCACCTTAACCTCTCCGAGCAGAATATTCTGCACGTGGTGGCAGCGTGCTGTGTGCTCCACAATTTATGTGAGAGGAAGGGTTTTCTGCCAGCCTGGATGGCAGAGGCTGACCACCTGACTGGCCAGTATGCACAGCCCCACACGGGAGGCCCTTCGGGGGGCTGTCCACATCTGGGAAGCCCTGCGGGAGATCTTCCAGGTGGAGGAGGAGTGAAGTCCCCCTGGCATGCCCCACTGGGGCCTTGTGCATTACATTCCACCCCCACCTCCTTCTCCTTTCCCCTCCCTAACCCCCCTTCCTGATGTAAAAGAAAAACACCCGTGTTACCATAAAAACACCCGTGTTACTACTGGGCTAGATGGACCTTTGGTCTGACCCAGTACAGCCATTCTAAGCTCAGGGCTCAGGGTCGGGGGTCTCAGTGGACCACCTTGATTTTCATGCAAACCTGCTCCTGGGTGGCCAGGCTGGCAGCTCTCCTGCCCTAGACGGCCGCTTTCCTGTGCCTAGTGCGGAGGTCATGGATGAGGTCCACGATGTCTGCACTGGACCAGGGGGTGCCCACCTCTTGCGGTCCTGGGCAAGCTCCCGGGAGCCGCCAGCCTGGTCCCGGGAAGAGGGGGAGGGCTGGGGGGCATCGGGTGGCTGGCTCGAGCCGTGCCAGGTGCAGGGTCTGCTAGCTGGGTGCTGGCAGGCTTGCACCTGGCACAGGCATCGTAGCCAGCCCGTGCCCCTTTAAGGGCTCCGGGGCTGGGAGGGGGCATTAGAGTTTCCCTGGTGGTGCCCAGAGTGGCCACCAGGGAAAGCTGGGGAGGGCTAGCCTCCCACTAGTTCGAATTAAGGGGCTACACACCCCTTAATTCGAACTAGTAAGTTCGAACTAGGCTTAGTCCTCGTGGAATGAGGTTTACCTAGTTCGAACTAAGCACTCCGCTAGTTCAAATTAAGTTTGAACTAGCGGAGCGCTAGTGTAGCGCCTATTAAAGTTAGTTCGAACTAACGTCCATTAGTTCGAATTAACTTTGTAGTGTAGACATACCCTTGGACGGCTCAGGGGTCCTGGGTGTAGGGCACACTCCCTGCAGGCTCCTGCGGCTCCTGGCTGTCATCCTCCTCTTCCTCCTGTTTCCCTGTGTCAGGGTTGATGACCACCAGGTGGCATGGACCATCTGGCCCCCCAGGATGTGGTCCAGGGCCTCATAGTGTGGGCAGGTGTCTGAGTCAGCCCCTGGTTGGGAGCCCCTAGCATAGGACTGCTGCAACTCCTTTATTTTCATCTTCACCTGCTCCTGGATGCGCATGTGGCCTCTGGTGGCCAGGCTGGCAGCCATGCGGCTTTAGACAGCTGCATTCCTGTGCCTAGTGTGGAGATCGTGGGCATTGGAGGTCTCCCCCCAAACCTCAATGAGGTCTACAATCTCTGCACTAGACCAGGCAGGCACCCACCGTTTGCATCCCCTGGCAGGCTCCTGGGAGCTGCCAGCCTGGTCCTAGGGAGCGGTGGAGGGCTGGGTGGCAGCGGGTTGCTGGCTCATGCTGTGCCAGGTGCATGGTCTGCTGGCTGTGTGCTGGCAGGCTTGCAACTGGCACAGGCACTGTGGCCAGAGTCTGCCCCTTTAAGGGCTCCTGGGCTGGGGGGAAGCAGACGAGTTTTCCTGGTTGTGGCCAGAGTGGCCACCAGGGCTCCCTGGGAAGGGCTGGAGGCCCCCTATTTTGAATTAAGTGTCTACAGAGCACTTAATTCAAAATAGCTAGTTCGAATTTGGCATTACTCCTCATAGAATGAGGTTTACCAAATTTGAATTAAGTGCTCCGCTATTTCGAATTAATTTCGAAATAGCGGTTTGAATGTATAGATGCTATTAAAGTTCATTCGAAATAACATCTGTTATTTTGAATTAACTTTGCAGTGTAAACATACCCTTAGTTCTGAACACCATTTCATGGGCGGGTAAAATGTTCTCTCTTTCTAATGATGGATAGGGCTGCAAAATTTGGATCCTTTTCCAAATTTCAAACTTCCAAAATTCCATGGTATTCAGCTATGGGTTTTGGTTCCATCAAATTAGTCCCTAAATATGTAGCTCCAAATCCAGTATTGGTTCCAAGCTCCCACACAGCTCTGGGGGTGGGGAGGAGTGTGCACCAAACATTTTAGTTCCAATTTCACTCCACTTTTTAAAGAACGGATCTTGCAGAGTGGCTGAGTGCTCTCAGTTCCTGTTAACTGTCACAAGGAGTGAGAACATTTGACTCCTACCAGGATTGGGTTCTAAATCTTCTCAAACAACTCCAGATTACTTGGTAAGTTCCTGGGTTCATTTTAATTATTTGGCAGCTGCAGTTACAATCTGAATTGTCTTGTTTATGATGCCATCCCAAAAGCTGCATTAGAAATTAAACAACCACCATGAAATTCTCCCCTAGAGTTAGAACTTTGAAACATTCTAATAATATTTCAAGAGTTCCAGTCTGAGTTCTGGAGATTATGGGACTGGGAGAACAGGGAACTCATTTAATATTCATTTGGGGACACCCTTTGGAATGTGAAAAATGTGACTGTGGATCAGAGAATTGTCTCCCCTAGAACCATGGGGGAAGTGTGGTTAAGTAACCTACACAAAACATTTATGCAGAGTGCAGTGTTGCCATTAAGACCAATGAGACTTCCTTTTGCAAAATCAGGGTAGAAGAGAAGCATTAAAATAAATATTTAATTAATCCCTGATGTATTGCCACTGGGTTCAGTATAGTTCACTGCCATGTAGCTGTTTCGTGCAAAGTGGAGCTGTGCATCATGCATACCTCCTGCAATGGTCAATCCTTTCTCCAGTGTAACATCCCTGGTTCTACTGCCAGGTGGCCATCTACTGCCTGTTGAGGAGTGATTGGATCTTCTATTGCAATACAATATAACTGCACCAGCATGGTCTGAAGATCTGCAGTTCTAATGAGGAATAACAAAATAATTGCACACTGAAATCAAGTACTGTACTGCAGTAAGGAGGCATATTCTAAGATTGTTCCTTGTTCAGTCCTGCCATTAAGATCAATGAGACTTCCTTTTGCAGAGTCAGGGTAGGAGAGAACCATTAAAATAAATATTTTGATCCAAATTCATCCCTGAAGTAGTTCCACTAGGTTCGGTGTAGTTACCCGAGGGATGAAAGTGTCTCTTCTGTCTGAAACTAGGACACATAAGATAGAAAAATATTTGTATTTTGTAAGAGAAAAAAAATCTGGAAAAAAGATCTGTGATAAGACAAAATGCAATAGAGTGCAATACAAGCAAAGAAAGCTGTTACCCTACTGGAAATAAGAGACAAAGCTGTTCTGCTATCTATAAATTACTGTATAGGCCACCTTTGAGTTATACAGAGTGAACATGGTGGAAGGATAACATCTAAAATCATGGCACTCTAAGGCAGAATTAAGTATTTATTATTTAGGTGAGGTGGCTACACACAGCACACCAGGTCTTACATTTCTTTCTGATTGCCATATGCAGAATTTAAAAACAGAAAAAGACCCATGCACTTGCGATAGCTCATCCTTGAAAAATGACCATGAGGCCAAAACTCACCAACCTTCCTCAGGAACAATTCACACTCAAGTAAAGAGTGAAGAAAAACTCAGTAAACCTTTATTCACTGGAGCAATCCTTATTCATGCAAATAATTCGTGATTCTAATAAGATTATTTATGAAAGTCAAAACTGTGTACCAAATTCTCCTCTAACTTGTATTAATATGAATGAAAAGTTACTTCAGTGAAGTCCCTGGAGTTCCATTGCAGCTTAGGTGCAAGGAGAAGAGATCTAATCACTATTTGCAGGAGCAAGGTTTGCAGAACTGGACTTTGAATAGGGTCCATAATGAAGAGCCAAGATATGTGGCACACATCATTTAAACAAGAACTCTATGGCCTTGTCTATGCTAAAAGGAAGATTGGTGCTGCCGTGATCATTCTTCCAGAGTTCGATTTAGTGAGTCTAATTAAGACTCGCTACATCAAACTCATAGGGTACCCCAGCTGACATCCGGTACTCCTCCTTTTCTAAGGGAAGCTGACAGGAGCATTTGCTTCCATTGGCCTCCCACTGTGAGGATGCCACCAAGCTCAGTTTGAGGTAAACTAACTCCAGCTATGCATTCCACTTAGCTGGAGTTGTGTACCTTAAGCTGAGTTTCTGGGTCTAGTGTAGACCAGGCCTATCAAGGAGCATCATCGGTGAAGCTAGCACCTAATGGCAGGACACATCGTGGCTTAATTAGTTCTTTACATAACATCACCAGGCATCACCAAGTGGCACTGTTGCACATGGTCTTACAAGCCCTTTTCCTTAGCATGTGAGCAAGTTTTGACTCTGAGGGTGTTTCTACATAGCACAATTATTTTGAAATAACTGACATTATTTTGAAATAACAATGCGAGCATCTACACAGCAATTCTGTTGTTTCAAAATAAATTTGAAATAAGGGATGGCCTATCCTGACTTTTGTAAACCTCATTCCATGAGGAATAATGCCTATTCCAAAATAACTATTTCAGAATAGCAGTAGTGTGACGCTCCACTGTTGCTATTTTGAAATAGCTCCTCCCCAGAGCCATTCAAACTAATTACATCCCAGTGCCTCCTGGGAATCTACATCGAGATAGTACGTCCACATTAGGGAAACCTGCCTCATACTAATTATGAGTAGTGTAGATGTCCTGTAGCGTAGACGTGCTATTTTGAAATAAGCTATTTTGGAGTATTTCTTCCGGAATAGCTTATTTCAAAATAAGTGTGCAGCACAGACATAACCTTAGAAAGACATGCCATGTTAGAAATACAAACATATTGTTGGTCCAGTAAAATATATTACCTCCCCCACCTTGTCTCCATAACATCTTGGCACCAACACAGCTACCACAACTCTGCAAACAATGTGGTTGTATTATTAAATCTGGTTGCCTTGCATGCTGTTTAACTATCTCTTTCCAGGACTGATTGAAATTTAAAAAGCTGCATTGAGAGTACACCCAGACACCACATCAGACTGTGTTCAAAAATCACAAACTAATTGACTTTGAAAGGAAGCCCATTAAATATTTAATTCTTTGTTCAGTCCTTATTTACCAAGTTGGTTTTGTAACTTGTTTTTCTGTATCTGTGGAAAGTGTATATGTCTTGCTTTGCATTTATAAGTAGGCATCCGCAATATCAAATGACCAAATAGTGTTGAAGAAAGGTTAAAGCATATGACCTATTGAACACTAACTTTCAAGTATTATTGCACTAGATTGGTTTTCCTTTAAGGCAAATAACTGACCTTTGAACCTCTAGACCTTCAAGTCGGTCTTTCCCCTTCTGGCTGTTACTTTCAAAGTCTTAGTAGAAAGAACAGTCTTAACAGATCTAATACATGAACAGCCTCATCCTTATAACAAGGGAACATTAAACCTTTTGAATATATATCATCTTTTATTATCCATCTGTGAAATCAAAGTTGCATTTGCTATAAACTGTTACATGCATTGCTTTCTCCAATATAGATTTGTGTGCTGCAAAACGTCAACACCATAACCAGTCCTTAATGCTTTGCTGTTTGTTTGGATTTTCTGCCACTATCACAGTCACCATCCAAAAAATAATTTAGATCTAATGTGCACAAAAATAGAGCTAGAAATATTAGAGTACTGGATCTGACATAATTTCATTATTACAATATCTTATATAAATGTAAACTACTAGCCAGACTATACTTCAAAGAAGTAACAAATATCCTTTTCAGATCAAGTGTCTCCTGCTTGGAAAATAAATGTCCCAAATTAGCTTTGGGCATTTAGGTAACAGCAGGAGACCATTATCCTGTGAAAACGTTCTTTTTCATTGACATTATCTCTTAATTATTGCCCATCTTGGACTAAATGAGCATTTATCATTGCAAGAAACTACATGTTATTCTCAGCTCTGGGGTTAGTGATTCTTTTCATTATAACTGCATTTTCAGTAAGTTTCTATTTAGGTTCTGTTTGCTTTATATCTATCTGGATCACAGCATTTCACTGAAAATAAATGAACCTGCTAAAAGGCAAGGAGTCCCTTCCTCGTGTACACCATCAGTTTTCCCATCCTTCTGCTTCCCTGATCTGTTGCTCCATGATAGAGAAGAATAATCTTGTGGTTAAGGCACTGTACTGGGGACTCTGCTGATCTGGGGTCAGTTCCTACCTCTATCTCAGACCTCCTGGATGGCCATGAACAAACCATTCAGTATCTCTGGCCCAGACTGTGAATCCTTTATAATGTATTGATGAGCACTTGCTCATGCAAGTAGATCTCTGGACTTCAGTGTGAGAGGTTCACAATCTGTGCTTCAATCCCCCTCTGTAAATTGGGAACAATATTTCTGGGTATGTCTACACTTGCCCTCTAGTTCGAAATAGGGAGGCAAATGAAGCATACCGAAGTTGCTAATGAAGCGCGGAATTTAAATATCCCACATTTGATTAGCATATTCGTGGCCGGTCGCCATTTTAAAATGCCAATCGCCCGACTTAACTTGCCGCGAGTATCAGTTAATTCGAGGGAAGGGTTTTGGATCGTACTACCATGTCTACACATGGCAAGTTAAATTGAGTGACCAGCATTTTAAAATGGCGACCGGCCGTGAATATGCTAATCAAGCGCAGGATATTTAAATCCCACGCTGCATTAGCAACTTCGGTACGCTTCATTTGCCTCCCTAGTTCGAACTAGAGGGCAAGTGTAGACATACCCTCTTACTTTCTCCCATAGTTCCCCTGGCCTGTTTATTTACATTGCTTAGGGCAATGGACCAAGTCCTATTCTGGTTTCAACTGGATGATGCAAATTTACCACTGAGGAACTGACCCAATGATAGAATAGAACACAAAATCTTCCATAGTTTGTCTCTGAATGTGGCTTTTATGAATATCCAAACAATATTCAAAATCACCACAGATCCAAAATGGTCATTTTCCCCCACTGGATTGACACTTGAAACCATAAACCCATGACCCACTCCCACCATCCTCTTTCCCTACAACCAGTCCCATAATCCCACTTACTTGATGTCATCTTCAGGAAAAGGTCCATAGCTTCAGTAATGGATGATTAGGACCCACAGGGCTCTCCATGGTCAGCTGTTTGGTCTGTGACTCTTTAGGGGTGTGTCTAGACTACATGCCTCCGTCGATGGAGGCATGTAGATTAGCCAGATTGGCAGAGGGAAATGAAGCCGCGATTAAAATAATCACGGCTTCATTTAAATTTAAATGGCTGCCCCGCTCTGCCGATCAGCTGTTTGTCGGCAGATCGGGGCAGTCTGGACGCGACGCGCCGACAAAGAAGCCTTTCTTGATCGGCACAGGTAAACCTGGTTTCACGAGGCATACCTGTGCCGATCAAGAAAGGCTTCTTTGTCAGCGCGGCGCGTCCAGACTGCCCCGATCTGCCGACAAACAGCTGATCGGCAGAGCGGGGCAGCCATTTAAATTTAAATGAAGCCGCGATTATTTTAATCGCGGCTTCATTTCCCTCTGCCGATCTGGCTAATCTACATGCCTCCGTCGATGGAGGCATGTAGTTTAGACGTACCCTAGGTGTGCAAGGTAAGTCTATTCTCAAACACTAGTCCCAGAATACCTTCAGTGGGGCATATGGCCCGTCCATCCCACCATTCAGCCATTACAGCAGCGAAATCCAAAAGGATCTCTAGTTCTGCTGCTGTTGTTGTTTTGTTTGAAGGCATCAGCCTCCTGATCACCAGAAGTGCATAATATAGCAGGTGAGGAGATGTCTTCTTAGACCCATCAGTCAGTCTTGGTGACCAGCTGGCAATAGAAGCACAATAAAGCTTCTTGTGCCTCCTCTTGCCCAGGAAGCTTTCCCCCTTTCTCTGAAAGGTCCTGCCACCAAGATACATGAGTTCAAACTGGACTGCTGCAGTTTGCTTTCTCAGGCTGAAGATGAAAGTAATGCAGATGCTCTAGATGGTGCAGATCATGACAGCCTGCTTCTTTCAAGCACTTCACCCACTGCCAGTCTACTAGCATTGCCAATCCAGACCCTCAGTCTTCATCACGAAAGCAATTAACAGGCCAGGATGCAGTTACACCAGTAACTGCATCTCTATCCGTGAACCACCAAGACAACTGCACTCCCTTACCACAATCCCTGTCCCCGACAAACACATGACAGCCAGACACAGACCATTTTTAGTCAGACACAAGGATTTTGGTGTGGAATGAACTTCCAGAGGTGGTTAGATCAATCCAACATTACCACTTCCTCTTTGATAATCCGTATGGGACATAGAATTATATATATACCTCATGCAAAGCCTCCTACAACCAAGAAAGAGAGAAGAGCAGAATTCCCCATTAAATTCATAGGAACTTTGCTCCAGAGATTTAATAAGCTTGAGAAGCAACTATATGGTGATGGGTGCTGTAGAAACCCCCTAGCCAGAGTCTAATAAGCCCCTTTGGGCAATCCTCATCTGGTTTCATGTTTCATTACGAAATCTCTAATAAATAGCACAGCTACAGTTCAGGATAGTGTAGGCAGGTGTAGTGATAACTTTCTTACCTAGCTCATCCAATTCCTATCCACGCTGACTCTGGCAGCCCTGCTATTCCCTTCTTATGCCTCTCTGGAGCCAGTACCACTGACTGTACGGCATTGTACTGCAGACAAATGTCTATTAGGGACCATCAAGCCTATTTTCATTTGTGAGTGACCTAATCCAGATGTGAACCGAGATCTCCAAGGAGAGTGCATTAACCCAGACAGGTGGCTCCTCGCCACCAACCCCACCATGTTTTATTTTTAAATTAGCATTAACAGAAATAAATTCAAAATACTCCCACACCTAATTCTAATATTAATATTAAAAAGGTGTAATGCAGGACTGCTACAAAGTAGAAGATATAGGGTCCAATGACTGTGGCTACATCTAGACTGCAAGCCTCTTTCGAAAAAGAGCATTTAGACTACAACAAGCACTTTCGAAAAAGCAAGCTGGTTTTTCGAAAGAGAGCACCTAGGCAGTCTGGATGCTCTCTTTTGAAAAAGCACAGTTTACATTACATATCACCTTTTTTCAAAAGAGCACTTTCAAAAAAAGGCATTCTTCCTTGTAAAAAGAGGTTTTCTGCGGTTGAAAAAACTGCCGCGTTCTTTAGATTTACTTTTGAAAGAACATGGCAGCAGTCTAAACGCAGGGGAAGTTTTTTCGAAAAAAGGCCACTTTTTAAAAAAAAAAACCAACCCTGTAGTCTAGACTCAGCCTAGGTCTAGGTACTAAGGTACAGAAAACCATCGACTGTTTAAAATGGACTACAATACCTGGTCATGCTGGAACAGATAAAAAAAGGGTGCTGCAGCTTTAACTTTACCTTTCTGGCTTTTGTTAGCTCCAGACAGATCCTGGCAGAGCTGCATTTAATATGCTATAAACTCGAGATTTTTTTTTTTTTTTTTTTTTTGATGTGTGGTGAATATCCAGCATGTAATTGAAAAAAGGAAAGGGGGTTGCTTGTTTGCTGCCTGATCCAGGAATGATTAAAGGTAGAAGTTTTTCAGGCATTATGGACAGAAAGGGTATAGTTAAAGCTGCTTTAAAAAAAGAGAGCCTTCATAAAGAGCTAGTACTCAAACCACTATTAAAAGCATCATGCTTGTTAAAACCTGTAAAAAGGCAGGAAATCAGTGAGTGAAATGCAGCTTCTTCACCAATTACTGAAAGGAGTGTACACCTTAAAGCACTCTTTGAATTGTGTCATACCAGCCTCTGTCTCTCTCGCACACGCTCTCCCTCCCCAGCTCCTCACCCTGTGTCTCCCTCTCTCTCTTTCTCGTGCCAGGCCACTCAATGGGTACATTAGTGATGGGGGATTGGAGGAGAACAGGTTTACAATGCTACACCAAGTTCACTTCTCGCTCGTTGTTTGCGACCCATTTACAGCTGAATGACTCTGTGCAGAGACAGCTCTAAATGACTCTCTCCACCTCTTCACCAAGCCACTTGTTTTTGTCATTTCTTTCTCTTTTTTAACTCCAAAGAAAATAATTGATAAACCGAACGCCATCCACCTTCGAGGCAAATGCATATCCACCTGGTTAAAATTCCTCCTCTTTCTAGTCTCCATTTCCCTATATCCATTTTGCTCGGTGCTGTTTAAACAATACTTCATCAAATGCAGCCCGAAGCAAATAAAAAGCACAGTAGAGTAAATAAAAAGTAAAAAAAAAAATCACAGGCTGGAGGGTAAGTACTTTTATTCCTGTACTTTCGTTGCCTGGGGAATTATTATTCCATTGCTGGTTTCATGAGGGAGGGGGTGAAAGGAGAGCCATGTTATTCACAAAATGGATTGCTCCTCTCACTGCTTTTCACTCCTGTCGGTTCTCAAGAGTCCACTGATTACAACAAAGTGTGGCCATCTATTCCGTCTTATTGACAAAGGTCCTTAATTACTGCTGCACCAGTAATACCTGCTATTAAATTCTGCTAAACAGAGGCTGCAAATTAGCTGCGGATCTCGGTAACCTTTTGTGTGTAATTACAGGCACTGGCATTGATGCTGAGGCTATATAACTGACCCGAGTCACAGCAATGGGAAACCTTTGTTTATCACCTGCGGTGGGGGCCAAAATGTGAAATTAAAAGCTCTCCATCAGCGGAAGGCCTTCAGAAGCCCTGGAAAGCAACAGGCAAAAAAAAAAAAAAAAAAAAAAAAAAAAAAGCTAACTGTTCTATATTTATAACCATCTTCTTCAACTGCTATTTAAACTCACAGCTCATTAACCTGGGAGGCTGTTCTAATGTACAAGCCATGCAAAGTTGAAAATGGCAAAAATTTAGGTTGCCTTTTTGAGGCATTCTATATTTCATGAAGGCCTTTAACCTGCATTTAAGAGCCTGTTTGATGCAATTGCTAACTATAAATAGCCGTCAGTATAAAAAATGCAAGAACTTTTCACATTTTTCTTAAGGAGCTCTTTTTAATATAAGAATTCCCTGCTATTATATTCAGCTTCTTATACCATGCCCGTCACCAGGCTACAGGAATGCTTTCCAATTATGCAATAAGGGCTCGATCCTGCCAGTCACTGAGCACTGGGGCACCAGTCAAGGAAACACTTAATTTCAAGCATTTGAGTTGTCCCACTGACTTCAGCAGGACTCATGTCAATGTTGCCATTTCCAGCCAGCCTGCTTAGCACATTGCAGGACTGAACCCCAGGCAATGCAAGTAACATCTGTTACAGGTGGTTCCTATGGACTGAACTATCATATGCCCATAGATAGAGAAACAAAGCCCTCCAATTTCTTGCATTAGGTAATGATCATCATATTGGACTGAGTTCTAAAAAGCCCTTACTCAGCTGCGAGGAAGGGAGGTGTGTGCAAGGAGCCTCTTAAAGTTCACACCCACCCTATGCAAGAGCAACACAGTGACTTATGTGGAAGGACTAAAAGAAAGTAAGAACATAAGAATGGTCATACTGGGTCAGACCAAAGGTCCATCTAGCCCAGCATCCAATCGACAGTGGCCAATACCAGATGCCCCAGAGGGAGGAAACTCAACAGGTAATCCTCATGTGATCTTTCTCCTGTCACCCATTTGCAGACAAACAGGGACTAGGGATAACATTCCTACCCATCCTGGCTAACTGCCATTGATGGACCTAACCTCCATGAATCTATCTAGCTATTTTTTGAATGCTGTTAAAATCCTAGTCTTCACCACATCCTCTGGCAAGGAGTTCCACAGGTTGACTGTGTGCTGAGTGAAGAAAAACTTCCTTTTGTTTGTTTTGAACCTGTTGCCTATCAATTTCATTTGGTGACCCCTAGTTCTTATATTGTGGGAATAAGTAAATATCTTTTCCTTATTCACTTTTTCCACATCAGTCATCATATTCCCCCTCCCCCTTTATTCTCCTCTTTTCTAAACTGAAAAGGTCAACTTTTGTTGAAGTCAATGGGAGCTGCCTGGGCATCTCCAAGGGCAGACTTTGCCCAAAAATACCTTTTAAAATTACTTGATGGGAGGATGTTATCAGATTAAAAGGATCTGATGGGAAGATAACAATCTCATCATCTTGGAAGGAGAGGATGGATTTCAAGGCCATTTCATAAAGAAGCCTGGGAAAAATCTGGGCATTACAGACTTCTAGTGACAAGGCAAACTGGAAACATTTAAAAGGCAGTATTGTATTAAAATGGATTGTAAAATAGAAAGAGCTGGTGACTTTTGTTTCTGTACAATATCTTTTCAAACCAACGTTAACTGTTATAATGATTGTTTTGTTTCTGAAATGTATGTACCCAGGATTTATAAACTTATTAAAACTTCAAAAATAAAAATGCACCAAACAAGGTTGAAATCCTGCCTCCACTGAAGTCAACAACAAAGCTCTCATTGACTTAAATGGATTCAGAGTCTCCAGTCCTCAAGGCAGGTTGAGGTCTGTTTGACATAGGACCTAACTAATGGTACTTCTGCACTACCCCAGCCAGGAGCCCATAGATAACATTATGTAAGTAAGTATCTAATGTACATTCATAGAAATTACAGGATTTTATAAATTGCGGAACTAGGGGGTCAGTTCTGGGTCTAGTTCTGTTCAATATCTTCATCAATGATTTCAATAATGACATAAAGAGTACACTTATAAAGTTTGCAGATGGTACAAAGCTGGGAGTCATTGCAAGTGTTTTGGAGGATACGGTTATAATTCAAAATGATCTAGAAAACATGACCTATAAGGGAAGATTGAAAGAACTGGGTTTGTTTAGTCTGAAAAAGAGAAGACTGCGAGAGGACATGATAACAGTTTTCAAGTATCTAAAAGGTTGTTACAAGAAGGAGGAAGAAAAATTACTCTCCTCAACCTCTGATAAAAGGATAAGCTGCAGTGGGTTTAACTTGCAGCAAGAGAGGTTTAGGTTGGACATTAGGAAAAACTTCCTAACTGTCAGGCTGGTTAAGCACTGGAATAAATTGCCTAGGGAGGTTGTGGAATCCTCATCATTGGAGATTTTTAAGAGCAGGTTAGACTAACACCTGTCAGGATTGGTCTTGATGGTGCTTGGTCCTGTCGCGAATGCGGGGGACTAGACTTGATAACCTATAGAAGTCCTTTCCAGTTGTAATATTCTATGATTTTATGATTTTTACAGCAATCATTCCTAGAACTTCTGTATCTAAATGCATTATACTTACAATACTGGGTGTCAGATCCAATGTTGGCATTCTAGATTGCACTTTGCTGTGCACGTTTGTGGAGAGCTTTATACTTAAGGACTTGGGCTCTGCTTCACTGGTACGTAGGCATTTTAATGCATTATGTTGTTGCACAGAAGAAACTGTGGACTTATGGCTAAAGCAGGGGACTGGGAACCAGGACTACAACTTGGTTTGACTCAATTGGATAAATCTCTTAGGGTATGTCTACACTTGCACCCTCTTTCGAGAGAAGGATGCAAATGCAGCTGAGCACTGATTTGAATTTCCCGCACTTCATTTGCATATTTGCATTATGGCACTATTTTGAAAAACGAAATGCTGTCTAGACGCAGTTATTTTGAAAGAAAACCCTTCTTCCAAAATAACTGGTAAACCTCATTGCAGGAGGAATAAGGGTTATTTCAGAAGAAGGGTTTTCTTTCGAAATAACCGTGTCTGGACAGCATTCCTTTTTTTGAAATAGCGTTATTTCAAAATAGCGCCATAACGCAAATATGCAAATAAAGCACAGGAAATTCAAATCTGCGCTTCATTTGCAATTTCACTCAGCTGCATTTGGATCCCTCTCTCGAAAGAGGGTGCAAGTGTAGACGTACCCTCAATCTCTTTAGGTAACTGTATTTCTTGGTGAAAGAAGAGATAACAGTATCTTAGAACATGGTAGTAGAACCTTTGGGAACCATAGAATCATAGAATACTAGAACTGGAAGGGACCTCGAGAGGTCATCGAGTCCAGTCCCCTGCCCTCATGGCAGGACCATATACTGTCTAGGCCATCCCTGATAGACATTTATCTACCCTACTCTTAAATATCTCCAGAGATGGGAATTCCACAACCTCCCTGAGCAATTTATTCCAGTGTTTGACCACCCTGACAGTTAGGAATTTTTTCCTAATGTCTAACCTAAACCTCCTTGCTGCAGTTTAAGCCCATTGCTTCTTGTTCTATCCTTAGAGGCCAAGATGAACAAGTTTTCTCCCTCCTTCTTATGACACCCTTTTAGATATCTGAAAACTGCTATCATGTCCCCCCTCAATCTTCTCTTTTGTAAACTAAACAAACCCAATTCCTTCAGTCTTCCCTGATAGGTCATGTTCTCTAGACCTTTAATCATTCTCGTTGCTCTTCTCTGGACCTTCTCCAATTTCTCCACATTTTTCTTGAAATGCGGTGCCCAGAACTGGACACAATACTCCAATTGAGGCCTAACCAGTGCAAAGTAGAGTGGAAGAATGACTTCTCATGTCTTGCTCACAACACACCTGTTAATACATCCCAGAATCATGTTTGCTTTCTTTGCAACAGCATCACACTGCTGACTCATATTTAACTTGTGGTCCACTATAACCCCTAGATCCCTTTCTGCCGTACTTCTTCCCAGACTGTCACTTCCCATTCTGTATGTGTGAAACTGATTGTTCCTTCCTGAGTGGAGCACTTTGCATTTGTCTTTATTAAACTTCATCCCATTTATCTCAGTCCATTTCTCCAATTTGTCCAGGCCATTTTGAATTATGACCCTATCCTCCAGATTAGTCGCAACCCCTCCCAGCTTGGTATCATCTGCAAACTTAATAAGCGTACTTTCTATACCAATAGCTAAATCATTGATGAAGATATTGAACAGAGCCGGTCCCAAAACAGACCCCTGCGGAACCCCACTTGTTATGCCTTTCCAGCAGGATTATGAACCATTAATAACTACTCTCTGAGTACGGTTATCCAGCCAGTTATGCACCCACCTTATAGTAGCCCCATCTAAGTTGTATTTACCTAGTTTATTGATAAGAATATCATGCGAGACCGTATCAAATGCCTTACTAAAGTCTAGGTATACCACATCCACCGCTTCTCCCTTATCCACAAGACTCGTTATCCTATTAAAGCTATCAGATTGGTTTGACATGATTTGTTCTTTACAAATCCATGCTGGCTGTTCCCTATCACCTTGCCACTTTCCACGTGTTTACAGATGATTTCCTTAATTACTTGCTCCATTATCTTCCCTGGGTCAGAAGTTAAACTAACTGGTCTATAGTTTTCTGGGTTGTCCTTATTTCTCTTTTTATAAATGGGCACTATATTTGCCCTTTGCCAGTCCTCTGGAATCTCTCCTGTCTCCCATGACTTTCCAAAGATGATAGCTAGAGGCTCAGATACCTCCTCTATCAGCTCCTTGAGTATTCTAGGATGCATTTCATCAGGCCCTGGTGACTTGCAGGCATCTAACTTTTCTAGGTGATTTTTAACTTGTTCTTTTTTTATTTTACCTTCTAAAATTACCCCTTTTCCACTAGCATTCACTATGTTAGGCATTCCTACAGACTTCTCTGTAAAGATCAAAATAAAGAAGTCATTGAGCATCTCTGCCATTTCCAAGTTTCCTGTTACTGTTTCTCCCTCCTCACTGACCAGTGGGCTTACCCTCTCCTTGGTCTTCCTCCTGCTTCTAATGTATTTCATAGAATCATAGAATAATAGGACTGGAAGGGACCTCAAGAGGTCATTGAGTCCAGCCCCCCGCCCTCAAGGCAGGATCAAGCTCCGTCTACACCATCCCTGACAGATGTCTATCTAACCTGTTCTTAAATATCTCCAGAGAGGGAGATTCCACCACCTCCCTTGGCAATTTATTCCAATATTTGACCACCCTGACAGTTAGGAATTTTTTCCTAATGTCCAATCTAAACCTCCCTTGCTGCACTTTAAGCCCATTACTCCTTGTCCTGTCCTCAGAAACCAAGAGGAACAAATTTTCGCCTTCCTCCTTGTGACACCCTTTTAGATATTTGAAAACCGCTATCATGTCCCCCCTTAATCTTCTTTTTTCCAAACTAAACAAGCCCAGTTCATGAAGCCTGGCTTCATAGGTCATGTTCTCTAAACCTTTTATCATTCTTGTCGCTCTTCTCTGCACCCTTTCCAATTTCTCCACATCTTTCTTGAAATGTGGCGCCCAGAACTGGACACAGTACTCCAGCTGAGGCCTAACTAGTGCAGAGTAGAGCGGCAGAATGACTTCACGAGTTTTGCTTACAACACACCTGTTGATACAACCTAGAATCATATTTGCTTTTTTTGCAACAGCATCACACTGTTGACTCATATTCAACTTGTGGTCCACTATGACCCCTAGATCCCTTTCCGCCATGCTCCTTCCTAGACAGTCGCTTCCCATCTTGTATGTATGGAACTGATTGTTCCTTCCTAAGTGAAGCACTTTGCATTTCTCTTTATTAAACCTCATCCTGTTTACCACTGACCATTTCTCTAACTTTCTAAGGTCATTTTGAATTATGTCCCTATCCTCCAAAGAAGTTGCAACCCCACCCAGTTTGGTATCATCTGCAAACTTAATAAGCGTACTCTCTATCCCAATATCTACATCATTGATGAAGATATTGAACAGTACGGGTCCCAAAACAGACCCTTGAGGAACTCCACTTGCTATCCCTTTCCAGCAGGATTTAGAACCGTTAACAACAACTCTCTGACTACGGTTATCCAGCCAATTATGCACCCACCTTATCGTGGCCCTATCTAAGTTATATTTGCCTAGTTTATCAATAAGAATATCATGCGAGACCGTATCAAATGCCTTACTAAAGTCTAGGTATATGACATCCACCGCTTCTCCCTTATCCACAAGGCTCGTTATCTTATCAAAGAAAGCTATCAGATTAGTTTGGCATGACTTGTTCTTCATAAACCCATGCTGGCTATTCCCTATCACTTTATTACCTTCCAAGTGTTTGCATATGATTTCCTTAATTACCTGCTCCATTATCTTCCCTGGGACAGACGTTAAACTGACCGGTCTGTAGTTTCCTGGGTTGTTCTTATTCCCCTTTTTATAGATGGGTACAATATTTGCCCTTTTCCAGTCTTCTGGAATCTCCCCTGTCTGCCATGATTTTTCAAAGATCATAGCTAAAGGCTCAGATACCTCCTCTATCAGCTCCTTGAGTATCCTGGGATGCATTTCATCAGGACCTGGTGACTTGCTGACATCTAACTTTCCTAAGTGATTTTTAACTTGTTCTTTGTGTATCCTATCTTCTAAACTTACCCTCTCTCTGCTTGTTTATAAAACATCTTCTTGTTTCCCTTTATTCCAGTAGCTAGTTTGAGCTCATTCTGTGCCTTTGCCTTTCTAATCTTGCCCCTGCATTCCTGTGCTGTTTGTCTATATTCATCCTTTGTAATTTATCCTACTTTCCATTTTTATATGACTCCTTTCTTATTTTTAGATCATTCAAGATCTCGTGGTTAAGCCAAGGCAGTCTTTTGCCATATTTTCTATCTTTCCGACACATTGGAATAGCTTGCTTTTGGGCCTTTAACAATGTCCCTTTGAAAAACTGCCAACTCTCCTCAGTTGTTTTTCCTCTCAGTCTCAATTCCCATTGGACCTTACCTATCAGCTCTCTGAGCTTATCAAAATCCGCCGTCCGGAAATCCATTGTCTCTATTTTGCTGTTCTCCCTTCTATCTTTCCTTAGAATTGTGAACTCTATGATTTCATGATCACTTTTACCCAACCTGCCTTCCACTTTCAAATTCTCAACCTGTTCCTCCCTATTTATTAGGATCAAATCTAGAACAGCTTTTTCCCTGGTAGCTTTTTCAACCTTCTGAAATAAAAAGTTGTCTCCAATGCAGTCCAAGAACTTATTGGATAGTCTGTGCCCCGCAGTGTTATTTTCCCAGCATATATCTGGATAGTTGAAGTCCCCCATCACCACCAAATCTTGGGCTTTGGATGATTTTGTTAGTTGTTTAAAAAAAGCCTCATCCACTTTTTCCACCTGCGTAGGTGGCCTGTAGTAGACTCCTAGCATGACATCACCTTTGTTTTTAATCCCTTTTAGCCTAACCCAGAGACTCTCAACATTTCCGTCTCCTATGCCCACCTCCACCTCACTCCAGGTGTGTTCATTTTTAATGTGTAAGGCAACATCTCCTCCCTTTTTTCCCTGTCTATCCTTCCTGAGCAAGCTGTACCCTTCTATACAAACATTCCAATCATGTGTATCATCCCACCAAGTTTCTGTGATGCCAACAATGTCATAATTGTACTTATTTATTAGCACTTCCAGTTCTTCCTGTTTATTTCCCATACTTCTCGCATTTGTATATAGGCATCTAAGATCCTGATTTGACCTTGCCTCCCAGTTTTGCAGTGACCCTCCTTTCTCTCTGCCATTGTAGCCCATGCTCCCTCCCATTTCCGACCCATCTCCCAGGTCTCCATGTTCTCCACTTACCTGTGGGCTTTGCTCACCTGCCCCGTCAAACCTAGTTTAAAGCCCTCCTCACTAGGTTAGCCATTCTGTATTCAAATGGGGTCCTCCCCCTCCTCGAAAGGTGGACACCATCCCTGCTTAGCAGTCCTTCCTGGAACAGCACCCCATGGTCAAGGAAGTCAAAGCCTTCCTGGTGACACCATCCTCGCAGTCAGGCATTCATCTCCAGGATGCACCTGTCTCTGCCCGGGCCCCTACCTTCGACAGGAAGGATCGAAGAGAATGCCACCTGTGCTCCAAACTCCTTCACCGATACTCCCAGAGCCCTGTAGTCACTCTTGATCCACTCAGTGTCACACCTCGCAGTATCATTTGTGCCCACATGGATGAGTAGAATGGGGTAGTAGTCAGAGAGCCAGATAATCCTCGACAGTGCCTCCATAACATCTCGGACACAGGCCCCGGCAGACAGCATACCTCCCGAGATGAAATGTCAGGGCGACATATGGGGGCCTCCGTCCTCCTCAGAAGAGAGTCTCCAACCACCACTACCCTACGTTTCCTATTTGCAGTGGTGGCAGCAGACCTCCCAACCTTGGGGGGTACGGGGCTTCTCCTCTTCCGGTGTAGGGGGTGATTGCTGATCTCCTGTATAAAGAAGAGCATAACGGCTTCCTAATACCACGGCAGGAGGGTTCGGAGCAGGGGTGGAGCTGCCAGAAGTAACCAGCTGCCACTGTCCACCCTGAGCCATCTCCTCCTCCACCAGTGGTGTGTCCTCAGTCCTGTGTACCGGGACAGCTACCTCAGCTGTTTCCTCATGAACGTGGTCCAGGAATTTCTCATGGATGCATGTGTTCCTCAACCTAGCCACTTCCTCCTGTAGCTCTGCCACGTGCTGCCTGAGAGATTCCACCAGCAGGCACCTTTCACATTGGATGATCTCCCCAGCCTGGATATCAGTAAGTGGGAATTGCAATCCACAGTCCCTGCAAAACCACACCAGGATCTGGGTAGAGGCATCCATACTCAGGTGCTCTGTCTGACTACAGGCGCCGGTGGAGGAGACAGAAGTGGTGCTGGCACAGATGTTGTGGGTCTTCCTGACCCTCGTAGACCTCCCTCTCAAACTCCCCTGTCTGCAGCTCCTGTCCGCTTCACTCCCTGGTCGCTCTCTGCCATGATAGTAGTTACCTCAGAATACTTAATTAATATTTGTAAAGTACTTTAAGTGAAATTCACTCCTGTGCAGCAAAGGTTAGTAATATCTTAATATCACTTATGCCCTCCAAACAGCACTTATGTGGAACTTGAATGGTTGTATAAGCCTTATTCTGGTCCTCTCCACAGGAGTAAATTTAACCTCTTGTGTGCCTTGATCCTGCAAAGAGCTGAACACTTCACCCCAATTGTTCAGCACTTTAAAGAACTGAGCCCAAACTGCAGGGTACTATATAAGGTTGCGCACAGTCTGCGAAAGAGGAGGGATGTATATAAGAGAAACAGGACTTAGGCACAGAGGTGCTGGAACTAGAGGTGCTGAAAATGAGACAATATGTGCTGACTTGAAGTAATAATAACAATCAAATATATGGCTTCCCTTTCAGCACTCCTACTCGAAAAATTGCTCCAGCACCCTTGGTTAAGTCTCAGTCTAGAATCAGGCAAAAGTCCCATTGAGTGTTCCTCTCATGTCATCCACTGCCTGCCATGGGAATTTTGCCTGAGTAAGGACTGCAGGATTTGACTCGGAATCATGGAATGAAAAAATCTCCTTGATGACCCAATTCATAATTGATTAGTCAGTAGTTTGAAATAATCTCTGTGAACGTGCGTTTAATGATTAGCAAATGAAATGAAGTAAAAGAAATGTGTGTTTCTCAAGGTGTTGAAGGCTCTGGCTGGGACTTAATGACTCACAAATATATCTGATGCCTGCAGATAGACAGTAGAACCCCAAACCTTGGTGACCATTCTGGACTTCCGGACATTTATTGGATTAGGAAAATAGAAATTGTTCGAATGGATCAGACACAAAGTCCGGCTGGTCCAACATGCTGTTTCTGACTGTAGCCAGTACCAGCAGAGAAGACACCCACTGCGGGTCTTAGGACAAGTTATAAGGTGGCAGCTCTGCACCCCCAGAAAGGCAGAAGGGGGGCAGCCAGTCTTCAGCACCACCCAGACCTGTGGCACAGCCCCTTCCCCAGCCCTCAGAGCTGTGCAGAGTGGTAGAGCAGCACTCTGGCAAGCTGGTGGCAATTCACAGCGGCCCGGAGGCTCCGGTCTCCACTACTTCTGCAGTAGCAGTAGCCAGGCACCCCAGGCTCCTTAGAATTGCTGGGCCCCAGGGCAATTGTCCCTTTTACTTCCCCCCAACCACACCAGCGGGCCTGGTCAGTATCTGACGCTTCAGTGGAACGTGTACAAGCTCCACAGTACATATAGATGTGGAATATACCCTACATTTTTGTTCTCATTAATTATGATGGGACTAGATCAGGGAATGGAGCCGTGACATGCCCACTTGATCCAGCACACACCTAAGTGTGTGTGTAAAATTACTGAATTAGTTTAGATGGGACTGCTCACATGAATAAAGTTACCTGGGGGCTGAAGTGTTTACAGCCCTCAATAGAAATGTAATTTCTACCACAGGGGTAATATATAGGGTTTTAAAAAATATATATAATACAGGATGAAAACAATCAAAGCTTCTATCTTCAGTTGTCTGCTTGTTTTCTATTTTCCTGTCCTAGAAGACTTACCCAATATTGCCCAGGTCCTTCAAGGCAGGGAGCTAGCAGTGCGGGGGGTTCAGGAGTCAGGGTGTGGGGTTGAGGAGAGGCTCAGGTCAGGGGGCTGGGTGTGTGGGGGGTATGAGAATGAGAGTTGGGAGGTGAGGAGGGGCTCAGGGAGGGGGGTCCCATCCAGCGGGGCCTTTTCTCCCTGAACAGTGGAGATTTTTCTCTCCCTTCTATTCCCCCCTGTTCACCAGGGACATTCACTCTTCCCCTAGTCCCCCCAGCCAGCATGGGCCTTCCATCATCCCAAAACTCCTCCCAGCTGACAGGAGCCTTCTGTCCCTCCTTCCTCCTTCCCCCAGTGCTATGGAGGGGAAGAAAGGGTTTAGGGCAGGGGGGCTATTTACTTGGTCTGGGGGCAGGCAAGATGGCAATTTCCAGACCTGCTGGCTACTCTCTTCATGGTGCAGATGTCCCCAGTGGTCAATCTGCAGTATAGTTCTCCCCTCTGCTTTCTGCCCACAGTGGCCACTCTCAGGGTGTGTCTAGACTACATCCCTCATTCAACAGACGGATGTAAATTAGACACTTCGAAATTGCAAATGAAGCCAGGATTTGAATTTCTCATGCTTCATTTGCATAATCACATCATGGCGCTCTTTCAAAAAAGCGCTATTTCGAAATTGAAACCGCAGTCAAGACGCAGTTCTTTAGAAAATAGAAGCCTTTTTCCAAAAAATGGGGTTTACAGGATCACTAGAATAAGGCTTCTATTTTCAAAAGAACCGCGTCCGGACTGTGGTTTCAATTTCGAAATAGCGCTTTTTTGAAAGAGCGCCATGATGCAATTATGCAAATGAAGCATGAGAAATTCAAATCCTGGCTTCATCTGCAATTTTGAAGTGTCTAATTTACATCCCTCTGTCAAAAGAGGGATGTAGCCTAGATACACCCTCAGGCTATGTCTAGACTGCAGGCTTCTTTCGGAAGAAGCTTTTTTTGAAAGAGAGCATCCAGGCTGATTGGATGCTCCTCTC
Organism: Pelodiscus sinensis; assembly: GCF_052426305.1. Taxonomy (NCBI): domain Eukaryota; kingdom Metazoa; phylum Chordata; order Testudines; family Trionychidae; genus Pelodiscus; species Pelodiscus sinensis. The sequence goes on from NC_143059.1 coordinate 54,771,818, forward strand.
GCCTGAAAGGCCACCCAGTACCACTTCAGCCAGGGCTTTAGGTCACCAGTTGCTTCCGAGTGCAGGTGCCGGAGCCTTGAGAAGACATGCTTAAAGGGACCCCCCACCCCCTCCCCGGACAGCCATTTTTCTGCTTCTGCTGTGTGCTTGCCTACCTCTTCGAGAGACAACAAAGCTCTCACAGTGCCTGCTGTGGTTGCCCTGCTTTTGTGTGTGAAAGGAAGGTGTTGAGGCCTACCCAGAATATGTTAAATGAGCACCAGTTTAATTGTAAGTGTAAAGGAAAGGCAGCATTGTGAGATACAGGAGATGTAAAATAAAAACACAATTTGATTGGATGACCAACAGTAACCCTGTTTTTAGGGAAGTAAGTAACTCAGACAGCAATATGCAACAAAGTGCTGATTACTCCAAATGGAGCAGACAAAAGTTTTTGTAAGGGCAAAATGAGACAACAAAAATCTAACATTGTCAGTCGAGTGGAGGAATACCAAAATACCGAAACAGGGTATATAAGGTTGGATGGAACAGACCAAGAGCGGATGGGTTGCGAATCCAAAAAGCTAGGTATGGTCAACCAGGGCTCCCTCCCCGGCGCTGAATCTCGCTGCCACAAATAAGCTCCGAAAGGGGAACACCACCAGTTGTAAGTTGCAAAAAAAAAAAATCCAAAAAAGGAGAAACATAAAGAAAAGAATATCTCCTAAATCTAAGCAATGCTTGTATCTTTTTTAACGTGAGTAGTATATATTTGTTAACTCCATAAATTGTTTAAAGGTAAATCAGGAGGGTATATCTGTAGGAGAAGTTATTATTTCTTGTTTTTTTAACTGTACTGTTTTTCTACTTTTTATTTGTATATTACACTGTCTTAAAAAATCAAAGATAGTAAATTGATTTAAATGAAAGATTAATTATAAAGTAAATTTGACCTTTGTTTGACCTAAAAAGAGGTATTCCTCTGTCTGTGGTTTCAAATCCTTTAAAGAACCAAACGCGGTTACCGAAATTGTGGATTCCATAGCTTTGTTTTTTGTGTCATGGAGCCAGAGTTGTCTCTGGGCATGCAATGGCCCCACACGGTTATGCTGCAATTTTTGCAGCATTTTGTACCAGTTGCCTTCTTGGTCCTGTATGAACTTGACCCCGAGCTCATTCTTGGGACCCTCTCACTGGGTGCAGGGGAGCTACACTCTGGCAACCACACCCCACGGTGGAGAGGCATTTTTGGAGGCTCGACACCAGTTCGGACTGGTGGTAGTGGTGGTCCTGGAACAGTGAGATGACCAGCAGTGGCTCCAAAACTTCTGCATGTGGACAGCCACCTTTTTGGAGCTATGTGCCTGGCTCACCCCCACCTTCCAGAGACGCAACACCCACCTGTGGTCCACCATTCCCCTGGAGAAGCAAGTCACAATCACCATCTGGAAGCTCACCACTCCAGACAGCTACCATTCAGTGGGCAACCAGTTTGGCATGGGGAAGTCCACCGTCGGGGCTCTCCTCTTGGAAGTAAGGCACTCTTGGGCTGCAGTCCCTGCAAAGGTGGGGGTTCTGGAAAAGAGGGTCACTAGGGAAAGGGGGGATAGGGGCTGTGGGGATTAGAGTGGGGGGGAGCCACGTCCCCAGGGGGTTGTGCCTCCTGCCCTCACAAGCCTTGCTGCTGGGGGGTGGCCTCATAGGGGGTGGCTCATGGGGTGTTTGAGGGAGGGGAGGGGAGGGGAGGGGAGGGGAGGGAAGGGGAGGGGAGGGGAGAGGAGGAACGGGAGGCAGGCACCTCCCAAGAGCTCAGGCACTCCCTCTTTCGTTCGCTGTTTGGTTTTTGTGTTTGTTTGTCTCCTGCAGATTGTGAGGGCTATCAACTCAATCCTGCTGTGGAGGGTCATCCGCCTGGGAGACCTGGACCCGATCGTGGCCGGACTTCCTGCCCTGGGGTTTCTGAACTGCACTGGAGCCATAAATGGAACCCACATACTGATCCATGCACCGGAACATCGAGCAGCCCATTATATTAAAACAAAGGGCTACTTCTCCATTGTGCTGCAGGCCCTGGTCGACCACCGTGTACCGTTCACAGACATTTTTGTTGGATGGTCGGACAGAGCACACAATGCCCGCATGTTTTGGAATTCTAGCCTGTATAGAAAGCTGGAGGCAAGCACATTCTTCCCCTGCTGTGAACTAGCAGTTGGGGACATGCAGATGCCATTGTGCATATGCGGGTTGCGGCTTGCCCTCTGATGCCTTGGCTTATGAAGCCTTATACCGGACCCCCTGGACCCCAACAGGGACCAATTTAATGCCCTCCTGAATCAGGCCAGGAGCCAGGTCGAGTGCACCTTCGGCCACCTTAAGGCACAGTTCAGGTGCCTGCTGACCTGCCTTGACATGGGGGAGCACAACAGTCCCGGTCAGTCATCCATGCAGACATTGTCCCTGAGGCCGTGCCCTCCTCTGTGAGCAGTGACCAACAGTCCTCGGGCCAGAGGAGGGGGATGTCCCGGGAGCAGGGCCATGTGTGGCCTGCACAGCAGGCCCTGCCACCCAGGGATCCTGAGGTGCCCACTTCCCCCACCCTTCAGCCCACAGACAAGCAGGCAAGGGAAGTGTCCAGCCACAGTGGGATCCCCTGGGCAGCAGAGGAGCCAGGAGCAGCCTGGCCCTCCCTAAGGTCTGCACACACACCTGTGGCTCACAGCATTGCCCACAGGAGTGGGTGGTGCCTCGCACATGCAGGGATGCCCACGGGCTGTGTGCAGCACTCCTCAGTGTCTGGGGTTGTGCCTGCACCCTTGTGGCTAGCCTCCTTCCAGCCATAGCAGGAGCTGGGAGGGCCCCTGCCCCGGGGCCAGACATATGTGTGGCCTCCCTTGAGCTTAGCAGCAGGATCCCACCTATGCTCAGGGGCTGCCTGCTGAGTCCGTGTGCCACACACTAACACTGCATGTGGTTCCACGTGCACGGACTGCAGCACAATGTCCAGCCTGAGCAGCCCAAACCATGCTCACACCCTGTGCACCCACCTCCCCCACCCCGCGTGTGTGACAAACTGAAAGCACGCACCGAAGATCCCTCCCGGGCGTCAGACGAGGCCTGGGAGATGTCCAGGCTAACAGGCACCAGCTCCAGGGATGGAGTGATGATGTCCATCTCCTCCTCTTCCTTCTGCTGGCCCTGGTCTTCCTCCTCCTCCACTGTGACCTCTGTCCAGGTGATGACAGGGGACTTGAGGCCGGAGTCCATGGCAACGGGTGGGGAAGATATTCCTCCACCCCCCAGGATCTGGTGGAGCTCATGGTAAAAGGAGCAGGTTTGGGGTCCTGCCCCTGCACATGAGCTGCGCTCTCTGGCCCTGACATATCCCTGGCCAAGCTCCTTTACCTTACTCCAGGGGTAGGTGTCCATGCTCCGCCAGGGACTCGGCCATGCCCTTGAAGATATCTGCATTGGGATGCTTGGAGCAGAAATCCTGCAATGTCTCCTTGCTCCACAGCTCAAGGAGGGACAGGATCTCCACTTCAGACCAGGAATGTGCCCCCTTCTTAGTCCCCCTGGGAAGGTCCTGGGACCCCTGGGGCTGCTCCCTGGGAGTACCAGGGAGGTTGCTGGGAGCTTGTGGCTCCACCATGGTTGGCAAGGCCTGTGGCAGGGAGAGCCGCGTGGTCAGGGTGCTGCTCTCAGGTTGGCTTCCTGCCACAAGGCTTGTCCAAGGTGCCTGCAGCTTTAAGAGATGGCAGGAGACAGGAACTAGAGAGTTGCGATTAGTATGGATGGAGTGTCCACCAGGGCACCTGTGTTATGTCCTAGAGGCATCTTATTTCGAAAGAAAACCCTCCTCCCTGTTCACGCATACCTTTTTCCTAAAGAGCTTCAAAAAAACACAATTGCAGTGTGGACATAACTCAGGTTTTGTTGGAAAACCTCTGGGCTGTGTCTAGACTGCATCCCTTTTTTGTAAAAGGGATGCAAATTAGACCTATCGCAATTGCAAATGAAGCGGGGATTTAAATCTCCCCCGCTTCATTAGCATAAAAATGGCTGCCGCTTTTTTCCGGCTCGGAGCTTTGCCAGAAAAAAGCGCCAGTCTAGACGCGGATCTTTCGGAAAATAAAGGCTTTTCCGAAAGATCCCTTATCCCTCTTAAAATGAGGGATAAGGGATCTTTCGGAAAAGGCTTTATTTTCCGAAAGATCCGCATCTAGACTGGTGCTTTTTTCTGGCAAAGCTCCGAGCCGGAAAAAAGCGGCAGCCATTTTTATGCTAATGAAGCCAGGGAGATTTAAATCCCCGCTTCATTTGCAATTGCAATAGGTCCAATTTGCATCCCTTTTACAAAAAAGGGATGCAGTCTAGACACAGCCTTGTAGTGTAGATATACCTTCAGTATCATGTCCCTCCTCTCTGTACTCCTTCCCTTTCCATGTTATGGAAAACAGTCCTATTCCTGGCACATTCCATTTTCCTGGCATAGCCTAACTTAAGGAAAGGTCAAAGTTTGGTTAAGAGGAAGTTGCATATCAAATTTGGTGGTCCTAGCTCTTACCATTGTGGAGGAGTTCTTGAACAAACAGACTTATGGACAGACAGACAGATGCACATTTCCGATAGATAGATAGATAATTTTATCCAATGCGGTAATACTACAGGCTTTACTCATGTGATAGCTCCTTGGAAGTGAACTGTTTGGTAATTGAGAGAAGGACAGCAATATCACAAACAGTGCTGTCACTGCTCAGTATTACATTGCGATTTTCATGACATGTAGGAGTTCTCTGAAAGCCCCAGATCCTGGAATCTTTACAATATATAAGAATCTCAGTTGTCATTTTTTTCTTGCTCTCACAGGTGCAGAGAAAAGCTTGACAATTTGATTCAAGTGCACCCTTATGGCTTAAAAACCCAAAGGCAAAGTGAAAGAACCCAACTTTTGTTAGCTGTTCAAAATCCTGTGGGTTAAAAGATCAATTCCATGATCTTTTGGGAGAGGGAAAGAGAAAGTGCTTGATAAATGATCTTTGAATATCAAAGGCTGACAATATTGCAAATATGTGATGCATAAACATATATATAAGGTTTTTAAATGTTTATTATGATATTATACCTCTTACAATTTGAGAACTGGTATTTGGCAGTGTTCCCTTTACAGATACTGCTAAAAGCTGCCACAAATGCAAATCAGAGTTTCCATTTTTTAACATACTTTCCTGGGAGTTTTTTGTATTACTGTAGAAACAGTATATGACTATGTAATAAACCACTGACTAAAATGCAAATGTAAACGATGGTGGAGAGTGTGACTATATGTTTGTGTATCTGTATGCAAGTCCATTTGTCCCCCTAAGCTGTAAGAGCTAGGGCCACCAAATTTCGTATGCAGCTTCCTCTTCTCCTAACTTAAATCAATGTCGGGGTTTGATTGTGCCAGGACAACCAGAAGCCCCAGGAAAAGGACTATTTTCCATAACATGCAAAGGGACGGACTGCTGTTTTGAGGGACATACTATGAATGTGGCCACTAGGGGGCAGCGAGCCCACGGGGGAGAGCTATCCTGCAGAGTGTCCACTGGGGGCAGCTGTCTCACTAAGGGAGTGGCCAGCCAGTCTGGGGCTCTGCCATCGTGCCTGCTAACACACCAGAAAGTAATCCCCCTGCCCCAGATCCTTTCCTCCCTCCTGGCTCTTGGCCACAGAGCTGGGGGTGGAGGAGAAAAAAGTCCTCTGGCAGCCAAAGTGGAGGCAGGGTGGGGGGAAATGCCATTGTCATCCAGGGGGGAGAAAAAAGGCCTATGCTGGATGGGACCCACTGCCCTGAGCCCCTCTTCACCCCCAACTCTCACTTTCACAGTCCCCTCCCCCTGACCACCTGCACTCCCCCGCTCCAAAATCCTGCCCCAAGACTTGCACCCCCACGCAGCCAGCCTCCTGCCCTAAAGGACCCAGACAATGCTGGGTAAGTCTGCTGGTATCACATACATTAAAAGTCTCCATTTCCTGATTTTAGAATGCATCACTTAATCTTTTAGCATAATTGATTCCATAATATAATACATTTCTGTTACATCATAAAATAAACATTAAAGCACCTGCACTGTTTTCTTATATGTTTTAAAGAAAATACTCCATATCATAAAGGTAGCAATAGTCCCATATTATCTGGCAGACAGTTGCTATAGTAACAGTTACTCAAGTACCGGTAATTTGATAATGACCAAGTTAAGCCCACCTGAAATAGCCTTAACTTGCCTATTCACTTGACATGTTTAAAGAGGATTCCTATAGATCTGTGTCTTCTGCCTGATGGCAGCATGGTCCTTTTCTTGTTCAGGTGGCTTTTTATCCTTTGCTTTAGGTTGTTCATTTGGGGCCCAATCCAAAATTCTTAGAAGTCAAAGGAAAGGCTCCTGTTGTCTTTAATGGGGCTTGGATCAGTCTCTTAATTCTAATACTGACCTTTCCAAGGTGAAAACATTTGTCTCTGCAGCAAATCCTTTCTCCTGGAAAGGAACAATGTCAATTGATTTGTTTTTAAAGCATCAGCTCCTGAAAGAACAATAGTTCCCAATTAATTAATTATATGCTTTGGAGGGGAGGGAGGGGGAAATGGATGGTGTTGGAAATAGTTTCCCTAAGAAGTATATTAAGGTTTACCATGATTCAGTTTCCACACAAGCATTCCTTTATTAGTTCAAAGGCAATAGGGCATTGGCTGCAGCCAAAATACAAATAAGCATTAAACACCTATGCTCTAGAATCACAGATGGCTCAGTATGGAATCAAATATGACTCTTTTGTCATTCCCAAAATACACACAACTTTTTAAATTAAAATGAAAAATTAATCCAATATTTTAAAAACACGTAATTACTCATATCAAGTTTATTTTTTGTCTAGTTCACCTTTAACTGTTCTTTTTAACAGTCATCCACTCTTTCCACTCACTGGGGTGTGGCCCTTCCCATGGTCCCCTACAGTCAATCCCTCAGTGGGGATCCGTTTATGCCTCAGGCTCTACTGTCACTGCTCAGGTCCGGCATCAACTCCGGCGTTCTTCTCTCCGTTCGAGTCACCGCCGCGATACACTCATCACTGCGGCGGGGGACACGAGGAGGGAGAAGGGGGGCCCAGGCCTGCCCTCGCTCACGGGCCCCAGCCCAGGGCCCTAAGGACTCGGATCTATGGGAATCCGGTCCGGCTGATGGGGCGTCCCGCCTCAACTCACCAACCCGCCAACCACACTGGGTTCCGCCCTGGGCTACTTCCATTCCTCTCAGGAGACCCCTATCTCGGAGCTCACCTTCCCTTTTGTAGACAGGGTTGCTGGAGGGGGAGTGGCAGTTCCTGGCCAGGGACGGCCTCTTCCCCCCTAGCCCAGATCCCCCCCTTTCAGTACGGGCAGCAGTAGTTCAGTAGTTTAAACTGCTACGCCCTCCTCATTCTCCCTATCACTGGCAGGGGCTGTGCCGGTGGATCGCCCCGGCCCCGCCCCATGCTGACGTTTGCCCCTGATGTCCGAGACGCTGTGCCGCCTCCGTCTTCCCTTGGGGGCGGGGCCTCGCCCCACTCCCTCCTCCTGCCCCGGGCCGTCCCCGACGTTGCCTATCATGACGTCAGCCTGGGGCAAAGGTTGAGCGGCGTGGGAGCAAGGCGCACACAGCCAAGCCCCCCCGCTGCGGCGGTCGAACAGCACCTGTCCGGCCGCGGAGAATGTGTGGGGCAAGGGCGCCTCGTCACAGGGGTCATGCATCTTCTCTTTTTATTTCATTGGTCAATAAATCCTTCTACCATTATACATGACGGCAACCCCCTATAAAAATGATAAAAAGAAAGAAAGGTGACAAGTACTGAAATTTTCAAAAGGAGTAGACAGAATTGTATGTATTTGTGGATAGGTTTGGATCCCCACACTGTCTCATTTGTAGTGAGAGACTGCTCTGAAACAAAACAAAACAAAAAACAATGAATTTCATGACAAAACTTGTAGCATTTGATACAAAATACTCCAAGGATGATGCATGAAAAAAAAAAGCTTGTGAGGAGTTGCAGCTACAAAATGAACATTGGACAAAACATCCAGCTGGCATGGTCAAAAAAGGTGGGAACTTAAACTCCGCAAGTTTTGCGGGCTCATAAAGCATTATTCAAGAGGGGAAGCCTTTCACTGATGGGGATTATGTGAAGAGATGCATGCTAAAAATTGGTCATGAGCTATTTGACGAGTTTCACACCAACGACAAAATCTTACAGAAAATTCAAGACATGCCATTATTGCCAAAAACAGTTCATGACAAATCTGTGAAAATGGCCAATCAAATTAACAAAGAACCAATGCAAAATTTGAGTACAGCGACTTATTTTTTGTTTGTTTTGGACTAGGGATGTGAATGACTAGTCGACTAGTCACTTCCCCCTCCTCTCTGCTGCCTCTTTCTGATAGACGCAGCAAGGGGGGAGAAGGAGTGCTTCAACGTGGCAGTGCCGGGTGGAGCCCAGGGACAGACCCTGGGCTCCATGCAGCGCTGCAGCTTTGAAACACCGTGGGCAGCCCAAGCTCCTGTCCTGGGCCGCATGCAATGTTTCAAATTGGCAGTGCGGAGTCCCGGGTCTGCCACTTTGAAACCCCACGGGGAGCAGGAGACTGCTTGAGTTCCCTACTGACCCCATGCTCCCTGCAGCGCTTTCATCTTTGAAGTGTAACAACAGCCCTGGGGCTGTTGTTACACTTCAAAGGCAGAGGCGTGCTTAACCAACAAATTGAATAGTCGATGCAAATTGTGTCGACTATTCGATTAGCCAGTTAATCTAAATTTAACATCCCTACTTTGGACAAGACAACCGACATATGTGACATTAATCAGTTGTGTATTCTGGAACAATATATTCGTGGAAGTGCTGCGCACAAAGAAATGATTGAGATATTATCGATGAATAATCAAACATGGGGTGAAGACATCCTTAAAACTGTGTGAACTTTGTAAATGAGGAAGAAATACAGCTGGATAATCTTGTGTCTGTGTGTACGGATGATGCACTTAACGGGTTTCCTTACTCGTGTCAGAACAGCTAAACTGCCTGCTTTTGAACTTTCATTGCATTGTGCACCAGGAGACACTTTGTGCGCAATCTTGTGGAAGCGAACTTGGAAATGTAAGAGGACTGGTCATTTGCATTGCCAATTGGATTCTTGCCCGCGCTCTTAATTTCACCATCAATTTCAGTCACTGCTTGAGGAAATAGATTCCAAATACCCCAATCTACTAAAGCACAATGTTCACTGGTTATCTCATGGCAAAGTTTTGTCTCATTTTGCCACCTACACTAATGAGACTAAGTCATTTTTAGATATGAAGGGTGTCAAACACACCGAGCTTTCAGACTATGACTCATTGCTCAAGTTTTGCTATCTCATCATCATTATTGGTCATTTGAATGAGTTGAACCCTAAACTACAAGGGCAAGGAAATACAGTCCTAGCTTTGCAGCAGGCAGTGTTTGGATTTAAAATTGACTGTCTTTGTCAAAGAGATCGAGACAGGCAGACTGGCACATTTTGAAAAATTACAAATGTTTTGTGATTTGTATCAGAGAGAGAATCCTAATAACCGCCTTGTTTTGCAGCAGCTTGCTGGGTTTGTTTCTGAGCTCCTGGTGGCATTTTTTGACTTTTGCAAACACAGTATTCTATTTAAGTTTGATTCGTCCACATAAAGGGTCCATTGAAGAATTGAATTTGACACTCATTCCGGGCATCTCGGTCAGTGATTTGGAAATGGAAAGAACAGATTTCAAGGAGTCGGCTATCTATGTGGAAAAATTCGTCAAGCTGAATTCTCCTGAATGCCTTGCTCGACCACATGGAGAACTGCCAAAACTGCACAAATGGGCTGACATGAAGAAATTGGAGTTGGATGATAATCTGATTCTGCAAACTTGGAAAGAACTTCCTGTTGCATACAGAATGGTCTTACTTTTCAGTGTTTGGCTCCACCTATATATGTGAGCAGGCTTTCTCTCATTTGAATCACATCAAAGATAATTTGCACTCAGGATTGACAGAAGACAGCCTGAATTCATGCATGAAGCTGCATTTGACGAGTTATGATGTAAACTTTAAAGAAATGTGTGAAAAGATGCAGCACCAGAAGTCTCATTAAATAAAGTCCTTGAGTACAATGTTTCATGTAAGCTATTATTAATCATCAGGGTTTGACAAATGGCAGCGAAAGCCGCTCGCTAGCCCCACACTGCGCATGTGCAAGAGTCACACTGTGCATGCGCGCGCTGCCAGTAAACGGGGCGCGCAACTGAAATCTACTCGCCACGGGCGAGTAGATTCTATAGTTTGTCAAGTCCTGTTAATCATCATGTCAATTAATAATATTAAGTTGTATATTTTCAGTCTTGCAAATAGTCATTTTTATACTGGCTCTTTGTTGACCACTTGTTCTGAATTTTGATATAATTTGGCTCTTTGGTTTGAAAAGGTTGCAGACCCTTGACCTATACTCTATTCCTTAGCAATAATGTGGTTTTAAGCATTAGCCAAATGCTCACTGGATCAGGCCTGGAAGACACTTTCTCATCATGACATGGCTCCAGAGGGGTAAGGAAAAGCTTCAACAAACTCCTATAGAACCTTTGCTTTTCACACCCTATAATAAACAAGTGATGTCATTGCTGCTATTGTGCCTCTGTCAGCTGAAGCAGTCTGGGGCTGTTCAATGGGGCAGTCTGGGGCAATAATTTTAGAAGGGGGGCCACTTCACAGATTTTTCACAAAATGACACTTCCATGCTTCCCCCACCCACAGACCGTGATTGAAGTCTTTGCCCCCCAGCCATACCCCAGAGAGAACCGCCAGTTGTTCTGAACAGCTAGCGGTTCCCTCCAGGTGCCCACGTCCCTGGCGACAGGAGGAAACTTTGCATGCTCCTCCAACCCCCAGGCCAATCACAGCCTGGGGATAGGGGAGTGCACAAAGTCTCTCGCTCCCTTCCCCTGCCCTGCAAGGGGTGCGTGGTGCTTAGAGTGAACCACCAGCTGTTCAGCTGTTCAGCTAGCAGTTCACGCTAAGTGACACATGCCCGTGGCAGGGAAGGAGGCGCTGATTGGCCAGCGGGTGAGGAAGCAGCAGGGCATCCACGGGCCAGATCCAGCCTACAGAGGCTCTCTTGCCTATCCCTACTTTAAAGCTTCTCCCCTTATCTCACTTTGCCATATTTTTCCCTACTACTGGGTTTAGCATTTCTAACCAGTCACTGACTGTGTCTGGTGCACAATTAACCAGTTTTTAATTTCTATTGCTTAGCCCAAACCTTCAATAAAAACAACTCTGTATATCCAGGGTCCCTACAAGTTTAACACAAACTTTCTCATTCTTTATAATCACATGCTGTGGACTTCTCACTCATGTTACTATCAAAACTCAGTACGTCTACACTGCACGCTTATTTCAGAATAAGCTATTCCAGAAGATACATTCCAAAATAGCTTATTTCAAAATAGAGCATCCACACTACAAGGAAGCCTCAAAATTAGTCCAAGGCAGGCTCCCCCTAATGTGGATGTGCTATCTTGATTTAGAGCCCCAGGAAGCACTGGGGAGAAATTACTTAGAATGGCCCCGGGAAGAGCTATTTTGAAATAGCAACAGTGGAGCATCCACACTGCAGCTATTTCACAATAGCTATTTCAGAAGAGAAGTTATTCCTCATGGAATGAGGTTTACAAAAGTTGGAATAAGCCTCCGTTATTTTGATATTATTTTGAAATAATGTAATTTCTGTGTAGATGCTCGCATTGTTATTTCAGTATAACACTAGCTAGCTAATATAGATGTACCCTCAGTTTAAAATCATACTTCATTCAAGCCAAATGTAGACTGATTAGATAGATAGACTTGAATTGCATAGCTATGTGAAAAGTATTGCCCTTATTTTCTAAACTTTTTGAAATATTTTGTCAAAAAATGGATAATATGTGTGCTTTAGCTGATTCTAAATGGATAATCACTAACCCTGAAGGAAATGTTATACTTTACCCTCGATGTTTTAATGTTATGCTTTACCACAGAGCACACACCTAGCAACCCCAGAGTCAATTCTTATGGTTTTGCTACTGCAAGTCAAAATTACTAAACTATTTCATAACATTTTAAGAATTCACTTCATGGAGTGATATAGAATGGGCTGCTTGCAAGATGAACAAAATACATGGACACAAACACTAAAGAGCAGTCTCACAACCTATTATTTCATAGAAGAATTGAAGCAATCCCTGCTCACATCTGTTTTCAAGAAATTGTGTAGCACCATTCTGATGCCATACATCTGTAGAACCTTTACTCCTTATTTTCAGTATGAGCACAAACATCAGAACATTGTGCAAGTGTGTGTTCTACTCACATTTACTAAGTGCACCTTAAAAATGTTGAAATGTAATACAGTGGGTTTCAATACCAGGACTTTCTTTTCCCTCTCCTGTTAGCTTAAAAAGCACTGAAGTCCCAACAGGCTCTATAAAAATATGTGGCACTCTACAGTTCAGATGGCCAACATGAGCATTTTCTAAATTGCTTGCCTATCAAAATCATATTTGGAATTCTGTTGTGTAAGTAGGTGCAAAATTTACGTTACAAAAGATGCAGTGTGGCATCAAGAAAGAGTTACTACAACTGTGCTACAACACTGTAATGCGGCAAAAGGGCCTCCAAGGACTCCTTTTATTGCTCTAAAGACTCCCGTTTTGAAGTGCCAGTGGTATGATGGCTGAAAACCTATAATTAAATATTTAAATATCCATATCAATATATTTAAAAGAAAAGAACTTTAAGGAGTCTCTTTGGAAATCCAGTCTTTTTGGGTGATTTTATACATGTTAGTGAAGTTATTTAAAAATAAAAGGAAAATGTCAATAGTTTATTTCCCTAAATGTAATAAGCACTGTTTGAGAATAGTTTTTGCTGTAAAATGTGAAAGTGCAGTGCATTTTTCTGATTATATCCGGGTTTTCTATTTGCCCGTTTAATCCTCCAGAATTCAGCTATTCTGTGTTCAGTCCTTTTACATCATCTTTAGCTAATCTGTCAAACATTTTAGACAGCCAAACCAATTTTCAGATTGTTCAGGACTTTGCCACAAGCACCATACGCTGGTAATAAGATTTTCATTTGGAATGATGCCATGTCGTCCATGTTTTCTATTGTATATAAATACTGAGATTTAATGGCTTCAGGTTTTGTTTAATGTTAACATCAACAATAAAAAAAAAGGTTCTCAAACACCAAGCCCCATAGTGAAATGCACTAGTGACAGCCATTTGCAAGGTTAATGTTGTGGAAAACAACATCCATCTTTGAAACAGTTTCATTAGCCCCATCTAGCTGACCTCTCCACATAATGTTGTCAAATGTGACACGCATCAGATTATTGGGAATATGGAGATCAATAAATATGCAACACCAGCGCTTAGAACGCTCCTGGCATCATAGCCGTACAAATGCCATCTAACATTCCAAAGAGTAGCTGTCATCTGTCAAATCTACTAGCAAATAGACAGGCTTAAGGGGAAAGCTATCAATAATAGTAAAATATATGAGTAAAGATGAAATAGACAGGGCATACAAAGTCAAGGTTCTGATGCATTAAGGTTCCAAGTGAAAAACAGCAGATAAACACTTTAAACCAGTGAATTTCTTTATTTGTTGAATTAAACCTAAATCCCTCTCATATGACAATATCACCACAATGCCTATTTTACACTTTACTTTGTTTGTTGACAATATTACTACAATTTCTCTAGAACCACTCCTGGGAGCTGACTCCCCATCTTATGAGAAGCTAGGCCCCTTTTGCAAGGCATGGTGTGCCCTTATCTTTCATTGACTTGAACTGGAGCTCAAGACACTCTTGTTCTCTGCATAGGAGAGTGGATTTCCAAATGGAGTCAACAACTAGGCTGCAAAATTCTGACTTACATGCCAAAGTAAGTGGCCTGGTTTTCAGAAGTAATGGCATCCCAGCCGGAGCCACTGAAGTCAGCATGATCCAGGGTCTGGCTCTGAGTTAGGTGTGGTACACTGCTCTTTGAAAGGATAGAAAGCCAAGGCCAGGTAACCCTTTTTGAATGGAAAAACTTAAAACACAACGAATAGTCTAGCAGTACCTTAAAGACTAACAAAACATGTAGATGGTATCATGAGCTTTCATGGGTACAACCCACTTCTTCAGATGACACATAGCCTTTTTGAATGGTTATGTTACCTGTATATATAGACCAACTATTAAGTCGGGGGTGGGGAACCTTTTTTGGGTTGGGGCCACTGACCCACAGAACAATCAGTCAGGGGCTGTACATAAGTGAGAAACAAAACCCGACCCCACAGCAGCATGGACTCCCCAATGCTGGGGGGGGGAGCCCCAAGCCTCAGGGGCCAGATCCAGGCAAGCTGGGGGCTGGATCCGGCCCCAGGTCTTAGGTTCCCCATCCCATTCCCTGTATTGTTAATGTGTGTAAAATCAAACTGATATTCACTAATCTTTTAGTGTTTTGTTTCAAATGCATGTAGATTTCTACAGATTTATGTATTAACCCCAAAGAAGGCTACAACTCGGTAGCAGGTAGAAACATCAACATGAATAGAGTTGAGGTTTATAAAGAATGCACTTCTGTTTAAAGCCACGTTGCTTTGGGTACAGATAAATGGTAAATAAAATAATCAAACTCAGGGTTCAATCACTGACTTAAACAGGAATGCTTTCAGCACCTGGCAGGACTGGGCTCCATGTAATTTATATGCAGAGGGGAAGATAAATCATAGAAATTCCAACTAGTTAGGCTCTGTCTCTAATTATTCGGTGACTTTGTAACCAGAAAATGTACTCCCCCCTCTTTTAAATGTCTGTAGGCAGCTTTCATTATCGTTTGTTAAATATAGTGAAATTCACTGTTAAACTTGGGTTTACCCTCTCCCCTCCCCAGTGAAGGAATTTGACAAATAAAGCACTGATCCAAATCATTGTCTGAATGAGAGCTCTGAAAACTCGCACCAATGACTTGAATCTAATAGTACTTGATGCTACAAGGGATAGTTCTGTAAATAACATCTTATGCCAAAATATATATTAAAGAGTACACATTTGTTTGAGTACATGTTGTCCAATTAAAGCTGATTGCAAATTGGTTTTTATTTCCTTATACTTTTTTTTAAATGTTGCTCATTTTGTGGAAAGAAAGAGAACTAACAGGACACATAAAGGTATTTTTGAAGTATACAGTTATAAGGTACTTGGCTGGTAATTTGCAACCTTGGTACACAACATACCTTTTAGCAAGGCTATTTATTTCTCAGAGAGAATGCTACAGTACTTACGATAAAGGCCTCTGTTGGACCTCTTCATCAATAGCAAACCTTTAAGCACAGCACATCTCATAAATAGGAGTTCCACTAACACAGACTTCAAAAGGATAGAACCTGATAATTCAAAAATAGAGCTATATTAAGTGTTCCAGCAGTCCATCCATAAAAGCAGTCTTATATTCCAAACGCCTCCTCTGTGCAGCATGACAGTCTATTAGAATAATAGCAGGGGAAAGCATAATTACAAGTAATCATTGGCTAGAAAGAAGCTAGTTGTTTTTGTAGAGTAAAATGCCTTACAGAACCTGGCAGAAAATGCGACACTAGTTCTAGCAGCGAGGGCAGGTAACCATAGAAAATAATCATAGCACAAACCCTGAACTATTTGTTTTTATTTATTAAAAACCTTTTGTACATTTTAATGTTTTCCCAGGGAAATAAACTTAATTTGCCACCATATTTTTCTTTACATCTGATTATTACATAATTGCTATTTATGAACAACCATGTTCTGTAGGGGTGTTGGTCAAGTTGCAATGTTCTTAGCAGGTATAGCAGGTTCATTCAGTAAGTCATATGAGTTAATGATTTTTCAACTTGCCTATATGTTTTGGCCATACATCATTCTAAGAGAAACAGAACCCATGCAAAGCATCAGTTTTTGAATATGCAAATGAGTGTCTCCTACAGGTAAGAAAGATCAAATCTAATCTATCTATGCAAAAGTGAGAGTGAATTCCACAGCAGCTCCAGTTCTTCCCTCAAACTCCCAGGTATGGTTGCGTGCCCATGTTTCTGATGGCAAAGAAGGCGCCTCAGTTTGTAGACAGTTTTACTTCATTTATCAGAGCTACAGGACAGAAAGCACCTGTCTTTTGTTGGCTCTGTTTTTCCCTCTTTCCTATCTCACTTAGTCTCCCAGTATTAACATATGTAAAATTGCCCCTATCCTGCATCACTGAAGTCACTGGCAGTTTTACTGTTGGCCTCAGCTGGAGTAGGATTAAGCCCATACTGTCTAGGCACTGGTCCATAGCAGTTCAGGCAATTACCAGGAGACCAGTACAGCACTGTACTCATCAACCCCATTTCAAGTGACAGTTCCATTCTAAAGGATCCCCTTGCAGATTATGAACCAAAGAAATGCACAACTGAATTGTGATTCTATCTTAACACTGTACACCATCGGTATCTAAAGCATCTGTACAAATCAATGGATAATAAAGTCCTGAAGCCTAAAATTGGAGATCGCTTTCCAAATTCTGGCCAGCAAAGTCTATATAAGGAGCTTCTCTGCACTCACAAGTACACCCAAGTCAATGACAGCTCCTGCCATGCTTAAGGATGCACTAAGCCTACATTCTTTTCAGTGCACCCGCCCACAGCCTTTATGGAGCTCAGAGCTAGTCCTATTTCCTTTAATGAGATGTCTCAGTAAGAGCAACAGACCGGGCTCTGAGATTGTAACTAAGAGTTTTGAACAATGTCAGGATTTACTTTGGAATGAATCCCTTGATTTTGGTCATGTTGCAAAAATTAGCAGTTCCACCCAACAGCGAACTCATTTAAGGACTGAAAAAGCATAAATATAAGAATAAGGCAGAGTCAATTAAACAAATATAATTACAAGAGCTTTTGCATATTATTTTACTTAGTATAGTATTCCCATAAAGGCAGCAGCAACTATTTTCAATTCAGTGTGTAGAAATCATCATTATATACCAGTCCAAATTTCCTTGCTCTTATCATAATGCTTTTAATATGAAAACAGCTCTCTGTGAAGACAGTCTGATTATAGAGCGATATGTTTAATCATAGCCAGAGCTTACTGAAAAGTTTCAATGTTCATTACATTAGCTAGTCTTAAAATTGAATACAAATCAATTTTAATCAATATGTGGTAATAAATAAATATTAAGGAACTGTTCCACTAATGTACAGGTAGCCTAATTAAAACAACAACATTTGCTGCACTTACATACCTTAATTTTCTCTACAAAATCCTTATTGAACCACTACTTTAAAAAAATAATTGCATTTGCAATTAGAAACACTGAAGTTACATTATCGATTTTCTGCTAAAAACCTTTTTAGTAAACAAGCACAAACTACATTCATTAAATGTAAGTGCTTGGAGCTATGGTGTGAAATTCAATTCAGCCATTATCATGAATTACACTGATTATTGCTGTAATTATTTTCTCTTGGATACAACTGCATTTCTGTTCCTTGTTAGTTGTGTTGGACATATAACCATGTTCATTTTATACCTAATAATACTCAACTGTAGTTCCAGCAATTACTATCACTTATACAAATCATTAAGTTAAGCTACGGGTACCTAGTAAGATATGAAAATTAAGTAAAACATCCTTTTTTAAAAACCTCTGAAATAAATAATACCATTGGCAAACAGAGGAGAATTACAGATGTTAACTGATTTACATTAGAAAATGTCATCACCTGTGATTCCATTTCACCAATATTTCTGTGATTGCAAACTTATGACTATCCATTTTACAAGCTGTCAACAAAATATTTTCCCTATATCATAGAGACAAATACAATAACGCTTATTTTAAAACAACAGCTGTTATGGAGATGAATCTTCCAGAAGAAATATTTGAGCAGTGTGTAAATACAGTGCCCTAACAATCTGACCCATTAAAAGAATCCATATCATGGATTATATTCAACATGGCAACAAAAATATTTTGCGGTTAAAGAACTTATCTAAAGTCCACTGAAGTTGATGGAGAGACTGACTCCAGCTTACTTCAGTGAACTTTGGACTGGGCTCTTTACAGTACACTGTTCAGGCTAAAGGATCCCAAAATCATTCAAGGCCAAATCCTGAGCTAAACATTCTGGCAAAACTCCCCTTGATTTCAAGTTTTGCTTGAATGAGGAATTCAGGTTTTGAGACCATAATATAATCAGCTCCATTAGAGAGCAGACACTTCCAGGACAGAGGGCAGAAAGCAACTAGTGAAAAATACATTGTGAAAAAAGTGAGGGGCAAGAATATTTTGGCCATGGACACCCAGACAAAACTTTTACAGAAAGTAGCTGGAATCTTTAGAACCCAATTTTTTAAAAGAGAGGGCAGAGGCCTGAAGGTATTTATATGTCTAACTTATACTGCCAACTGTAGCAATGGTGCATAGGAATCAAGTATTTGTTATAATTTACTTGGTGTTTTTATGGAACACAACAGATGTGCATAGCACTGTAAAATGTGTATAAATGGCTCACAAGACACTTATCTAGCAACTTGCATGTACAAATGTATATCCTTGCCCCAAGAAGCTTACAATCTAATGCCCAATCTAGTGAACACCTAGTCACATGGATAAGCTGTCTGGAAAAGCTCACAATTGTGAGTGCAACTTCTGGGAAAACTGTCAAGAAGTAGGATAGAGATCCCCACTCTAGAATTAGATCTCACCAATTCAGTAATGGTGTGAACTTCTAAAGCACTGTAACAATCTTATCAAAGAGTCATAGACTAGAGTGGCCAAGGGGACTGTCTATCTTGCCACTCATGCAAGCTGGACTTAGTGATAGCTGGTTACTATACACCAAAAATATTTAGATTGCTCCCAGAGCCAAGAAACCAGTCACTTATCCCAGTAGGTCCATTTGTCTCTCTCAGTAAGAATAATGCTTGTAACCAAATCTATAGTAAAACATCTGAAAATGTATTAAATAAGAAACAACATGAGGGAGTTATGGCAAGGTTAAACCACGCAAATACACACACACACGAGTTACAGTCTATGGTTTCAAAAAGTGATAGAGTTGTGGTAATTAGTCAGCTCTGAATGTCTTTTAGGGCTAACGCAGGTTGACCCTAGGGAATCTCTGCTTCTGTTCTGTAGCTCTGGCCATGAGAGTCCAAACAGCAAAGAGAAGAAAAAGTTCTGGTCATCTATTTTTATTGCCTTCCTCCAGAATTCAAACTGATGGGGCAAACACTTTTGAACATCACCTTTTCTTAAGTAAAAGGTGGTGATTAACAAAGCCTTTGTATTGTGATGTCGCACAGTGTTCCGTTACATATAGACAGGCCTTCTTGGGGCAAGAGACCATTCCTCCTGATTGAGTTCACAGTATCAGAGCAAATATGTTTTGCAGGTACCAAGCAAAAACTCAATTATTACCATGGGGGGAGAGACAAGGGAAAGCAGCAAGACAATTAGTCCAACCACGCCATGCCTATGCTTTGGGGAGCCCTGCCAGGCCTGGGGGACTAGCAAGGGGACCTGGAACTAGCAGTAGGGATGACCCCACACACATTCACCAAGGGTACGTCTACACTACAACGTTAATTCGAACTAATTTAGTTCGAATTAGTTAACTCGAACTAAGCTAATTCGAACTAACGCATCTAGAACTAAAAACTAGTTCGAATTAGCGTTTTGCTAATTCGAACTAGTGCGTCCACATTAAGTGGACCCTGAACCAGGCTTAAGGATGGCCAGAAGCAGTGCCGGCAGGGCATCAGAGGAGGACTTACAGCGTGGAGATGCTGTCTCAGGCTAGCCAAGGGCTGTGCTTAAAGGGTCCCGACCCCCACCCCGGACAGACAGTTCTCAGGGGTGCCCTGCTTGCAAAGCAGTCCTGGCTTGGAGTGCCCTGAGTGCCCACACTGGGCACATCACAGCACTCGGCCATCAGCCCGGCTGCACTTGCCGCAGGCTGCCATCTGGGGAGAGGGGGCAATTGGGGGGCTGCAGAAGAGCTTCCGCCCCCAGAAGCCCGCAGAGCCAGCCCAGTCCTCCCCATCAGGGGCTCGTGCCCCATTCCTCCCTCACCTCCTTCCACTTACCCTTCTCTAGCCCCTCTTCTTGATGTACAAAATAAAGATAACGTGTCTTCCAAAATGGAATCTGTCTTTATTGAACAAAACTGGGGGAGACTGGGAAAAGGAGGTGGGAGAGGGGAAGAGAGAGGCTGGGAGAGGGGAGGGCAACTAAAATGATCAGGGGTTGGGAACAGGTCCCATATGAAGAGAGGCTAAAGAGACTGGGACTTTTCAGCTTAGAAAAGAGGAGACGGAGGGGGGACAGGATAGAGGTCTCTAAAAGCAGGAGTTGGGTGGAGACGGTGCATACAGAAAAGTTCTTCATTAGTTCCCATAAAGAAGGACTAGAGGACACTAAAGGAAAGGAATGGGTAGCAGGCTTCAAACTAGTAACAGAAAGTTGTTCTTCACAAAGCAAAGAGTCAACCTGTGGAACTCCTTGCTGCAGGAGGCTGTGAAGGCTAGAACTGGAACAGAGTTTAAAGGGAAGTGAGATCAAGTCATGGAGGTTGGGTCCATGGAGTGCTATTAACCAGGGGGTAGGAGTGGTGTCCCTGCCCAAGGTTTGTGGAAGGCTGGAGAGGGATGGCACTAGACAAATGGCTTGGTCAATGTCTTCGGTCCATCCCCTCCAGGGTCCCTAGGGTTGGCCGCTGTCGGCAGACAGGCTACTGGGCTAGATGGACCTTTGGTCTGACCCAGGACGGCCATTGTAAGCTCAGGGCTCAGAGTCGGGGGTCTCAGTGGACCCCCTTGATTCTCTTGCACACTTGCTCCTGGGTGGCCAGGCTGGCAGCTATCCTGCCCAAGCCGGCCACTTTCCTGTGCCTAGTGCGGAGGTCGTGGACAAGGTCCACGATGTCCACACTAGCCCAGGTGGGTGCCCGCTTCTTGCGGTCCCGGGCAAGCTCCCAGGAGCCGCCAGCCTGGTCCCGGGAAGAGGGGGAGGGCTGGGGGGCATCGGGTGGGTGGCTCGAGCCGTGCCAGGTGCAGGGTCTGCTGGCTGGGTGCTGGCAGGCTTGCACCTGGCACGGGCACCGTAGCCAGACCGTGCCCCTTTAAGAGGTCCGGGGCCGGGAGGGTGGCAGTAGAGTTTCCCTGGTGTTGGCCAGAGTGGCCACCAGGGAAACCTGGGGAGGACTAGCCTCCTACTAGTTCGAATTAAGGGGCTACACACCCCTTAATTCGAACTAGCTAATTCAAACTAAGCTTAATCCTCGTGGAATGAGGATTACCTAGTTCGAACTAAGCGCTCCGCTAGTTCGAATTAAATTCGAACTAACGGAGCGCTAGTGTAGTGCCTATGAAAGTTAGTTCGAACTAACTTTGTAGTGTAGACATACCCCAAGTGATGTGGCAAGGTGCAGGAAGGGTGGGAGCAGGGGCTTTGAGGTAGGGTCAGGAAGAGGCAAGACCTGGAATTATATGAGGGCATGGTAGGGGGCAGGAAGGGTGGAATCCTCTCCTCAGCTATAGGTAGTACAGGAGGAATCACCTGGGGGGACTCCACACTTTGTCCTTCCCCAGTAGTCACCATTGCTTATACCCTCTGATACAGAAATTATGTGAGATTAATGCATGCAGCAATTAACACATTGTTTTGAGTCTAATACTCATCTTAACCATACTAACACACAGGTGAAAAAGATGGGTGTCCAGCAATGAATTTCTCAGTGCTCAGCTGAGCCTAAGGCCTTAGCAAGAGCTGGACCCTGGTCTGCCGCCACCCCACAATTGTTTGCTGGGCTGGAACCTAAGTATGGTCTAAACATTAATGTCTAAAGAGTCCAATAAATAAACAAAAAAATAAATATTGGATGCGTAAGGGAAAAACAAACATTGAAGTTAAAGTAAAAAGTTAATATTTTTGAATATCCGATATAAAATTAAAACCTGAATTGCAATCCAGTATTCAGCAGTTTATAATTAGGGCACTATGTATTTTGCAGCAAGCCAGACCTAAATACCATGATGAAGTCCCTGGGCTCTACAGAGGTCTAGTACAGTAGACTGAAATGATGTGGCAGATTCATTCAAATTAAAAATATAGCAGCAAATTCTTTGTTGGTGCAAACTAGTCCTGCCATGAAGGCAGGGGACTGGACTTGATGATCTCTCAGGGTCCCTTCCAGTTCTAGTATTCTACAATGACTCTATGATTCTAGTGCAGCTTTGTTGTGGTGCTACACCAACTTAAACCAGCAACAATTTTGTTCCAATATTTTAACATATGTAATCAGCACTGTGGATCCTGTCTTATTTAGTTTGATATTAAATGTAATTTGTTTTATGCTAACTCTACTTGTTCAGTTTTGTCCTCTACACAGAAACACATCTGTACAGTGGCACGTAGAAGTCACTGTTAAATATACATGAATTCTAGCCTCCTCTGGACATGAGGAGATTTTTATTCAGACATAGCATAAGAAAAACATATGAATGGGGGCTAACAGAAGCATGGAACAAAGTCCTGTCCATGAAAATCACCCTTTATTAGCCTGTTTCTCTTCTATTGCTTTATTTTATATTTTCTCTGACAAATGCATTATCATGATTATTCTTCTCTGAGATATTTAAAATAGTAATATGATACAATCAGAAAATACAAATGAGCAAGAAAATTGATTGTAGAGAGAAGGAACCACACAGAACCACACTTCCTTTTGCTTTTTTCGCAGGTGATACATCTGATCAGAAACCAGAGAACATCCAAACCAAAGCTTGCTGTGTTTTTGAATTATCATTACACCATGCCATTATGAGGGAAAGATTAATTCCATTCACAAGAAATGGAGAGTGTCTTAGTATCTTTTTACTTTCACAAATTTCATTCCCATTTATAGTAAAGACCTTTTTACTCTACCATAGTGGGGTAAATTGCTTTATCGTAAATGACAATTGGGACCATCAAAAATCTGGGTCAAATTTTGCTCTTAGCTACAACAATATAGTAACTTCAGCTGAAACTACAAGCAGAACTCAAACCTTCATTGCTATTTTCCCCTGCCATTTTCTATGTAACTGTATTATCTGAGATCATGGCTATTGCTGTTAGAATGGTGTCCATTGTATTTTCCTCATGCAAAGAGAAACTTGAAACATGAAACCAATAGATTTCATTCAATGAACAAAGTTGATTTGGGAATTCTAACAAACCCTAAGGTCTTACTCCAGACTGAAGCAGTGTGGCCCATGAACACAGAACTAGATTAGGACTCAAGATACTTTGGTGCTATTCAATTCCTATCTCTGCCACTGGCATGCAGAGTGTCTTCCTATTATGTGCCTCAATTTCCCCATCTGTAAAATAAACATAGTGATATTGACTTCCTTTTAAAGAGCTTTGAGTTCCACCGTTAAAAGAGCATAATCGAAGCGCTAAGTATTAATAGATTTTTTTCAACAAGTCTCCAATATAATAGAAAACTCTGCAGTATCCATAAAATATTAGGAAGCCCAATATGAAGAACTTGAGAACAAAAATATTTATTGGCCCACATTATTTGAAGAAGAGTGAGGCTGAAGGAATGATACCTTAGTTCTCTAAATGTACTAACCTGCCCACTGATATTCACAAAAATATTCATGAAAAAGGTTGTAAAATTACTGAATCAAAATTAAATTCAGACTTTCCAAAAATGCCTGACCATCCATTTTCTTACTGGGCAATAACCTGTAGCACTGATTACCAGAAGCTGCAGACTTAAGAGAATCAAGAAGTTCAACCTGAAATACAAAAGTGGAAGAATTAAATATATAATAAAGCAATAGATATTCAAGAATGTCTTCTTCATAAGGAATCTCTTTCCTCAGGCCCCTCTGCAAACATGTAACATAACCTTCAAAGTAAAAAAGATTTGTTGCATTAGTTCTGCTTAGCTAACCATGAATACTAATTGCAGGAAGAATGAATTGCACCCAGTGCCCTAGGGCATGAGCTCACCAGAACACACAAAAGTTTCATAAGGCCAGCACAAACAATGGAGTACGAGACCACTAAAATGAGTGTAAAACAACCTTATTGAAATTCAATACACCGTGATCTTTACCAAACTTCTAAATTTAAAAAAAATCAACATCTGTTCTATGCAGCAAGAGAGCAGAAGGAAGATTGTCAAGAACCAGGATTTTCATTACTTAGATATATTTTCAAAATAGTATTTCTTATTTAGTTTGGCTGATTAAAACATAAATGAGTTAGGGTCCATCAAATGCCCTGGCTGCTTTGATCCACTGCAATGATGCAAACCCATCTTTGGGCTGCTCTCAGATGAACCAGGGCCAAAGTTTCTGTGGTCATTCTCAAGACTGGGATGCAGAAAGATTACATAAATCCATGTTTTGCTTCTCACCCCTATTTGGGTGCCCTGGGAAGAGCTCCATTGTGTCTATAGATTGTCTGAGCCTCCCTTTTGCTCTGAGTTTTACTCAGTTAGTGATTATGGGCCTTTAGTGGGTCAGGAGTTAAAAAGCATGGTCAATGTCATTAACAGATAAATATCAAAGATGGCCCCAAAACAGACCCTCAGTCAGCAATGGATTGTCCATTGCTTAGATTTTCATCTTTTTCTGCTATTTTAATATTTAAGGTCAACTATTTACACCTTGCATGTAAATAAGGTTACCATATGTCTGGGTTTTTCCAGACACTGCCCCTTTTTTGAACCTCTTTTTTCTGTGTAGGCAGATTTTTCAAGTAAGAGAACAAAGCCTGGATTTTTGCAGAGCAGACAAGCTGCAGCTCGGAAAGAGCTCTGATTGGTCCATTCCCCTGCAAGCTACCCCTGCCGGGTCCTGCCCACACATACCTAGGTTCCCAGTCTTGGAGAGGGGGAACCCACAAGAAGGTGCTAGCTGATGGATGTTGATGCATCTTGGGCTTGCACCAGCCATTCTACCACCATGACAGAGAGTGACACTGCCCCCACCTCCAGTGAGTACCACCACTGCAACTACCCCCTTCAGCACTCCCAACTGTATTCCCCAAGCTCCTCTGTTCCCCTACCCTTTCCCACTCCAGCAGTTTCCTCTTTTTAGGAACTTGACAGACGGTAACCCTGTGAGGGCATTCACCTAGCCTAAGTTCCTTGTTGCAGGCAAGCAATACTCTATCCATTTTATTTTTTTCCAGGAGTTGGTTTACAAAGGCAATATTATCATCAGAATATTTTCACATAATTATATTGAAGATGTATGCTTCTGAATCATCACTTCTCCTAAAAAATGATAAATCTGCACATAAGCACTGATTGATATATAGTAAATTAATTCTTGGGATAACTTCACTCAAGTTAGCAAAATCACACCAGGAATGATTTTTGGTGTGTTGTATTTAATCCATTACTTTCGTAACTATGACATTCCTTTTGTATTCTCATCAATATTCTCACCTACTCCCTAGGGCAAAAGGAAAAATAGGAATTATAAAGGAAGGACTTCACCATTGAATTTTTACCTGTTCGGCTCATTATAAATTCTGTATAAAGGTTATTTTTAAAAGGTATGTAATTTAAAATTGAGCTAATTAGTTTCTTAGACAGGGACCAAGATATACTTGCAGTATTCGCATGGTGTCATATTTTCTGTGATTGAATATGTTTGCTTCATATTTGTGTGAGGTAGGTAAATATCAATATCTTCATTTTACTGATGGAGAAGATGAAGCAAAGAAATTACAGCACAAATTTTCCCAAACCCATGCAGCTGACTTCAGGTAACACACTCTTCAGTATGCCCAAGATGCTCTTTCTTTTCAACTATCTATACAATAGAATCTCAATTGTAGGAATACCAGTCTTACAAACAACCAGTTATACAAACCATTTTTCCCAACAGGAAAAAAAAAATAACATAATGGATGTGAAGTTGATGAGTACCCTAAGACAACATCTCATCACATTCTAATGCCTTCAGTGTACTAGCAATTGCTTGGCAGTGATTTGAAGGGCAAGGAAAGAATCAAGCAGAGCACCATCCTATAATGTATGCACTGGACCTGCTGTAATTTAGAGATTGCGATTGTAGGAACACAATTTCCAGTTAGCTCATAGGATTGGCTGTATACACGTTATGAGCAATGTCACCAGGTGGCACTGTTACACAGTTTTATGCTTTCTCTCCTTTTTTTGGCACCCGAGTAAGGTTTCGCGCTTTGGATGATATGATGTGATTTTGTTCGCTTTGGTTGTGCAAGGTACTCTGTAGATTGGATGGCTCCTCACAAAAGAGTGGCCTGTGCAAGAGGCAAGAAAGATGGCTCTCTCTCGAGGTCTAACCGGCCGTTGTTGAGGTAGCTCCTTGGGACCCAGACATTGGTGTTGAACTCAGCTTCCTGGAAGAAGGGACTGCATGTGGTTTGTCCATCTCATTTCAGGACTGGAATGTGTGTGTAAATAAAGCAAGTTACACTGACCCCAACTGCACGTATTCAGTAGTGCTGTAAGATCAGCATAGGGGATATTCTTGGGATGGCTAATAATTCTCAAAAGGGCTCAAACAATTTTCCATTCTGAATATAGGGCCAGGTCTTGTGGGCTGGGCCAAGCTGTGCTCAAGACAAGATCTGCAGTGATGGAGAAAAGGTAATTTTAAGATACTTTTCTGCTCCTGTGGCTGAGCAAAGGCTGAACCTGTTCCTATCACATATGAGAGCAGCCTAATAGTTTGGCCTTTCCAAGAATGTCCCTACCTCTGTGAAGAGGAAAACAGCTGCTATAAAGCAGGCCACATACCACCCAAAAATTCCCCTATGTCTTGGGACTCTCCATTTGCCCTTTGGGAGTTGGTTTCTATCCACTTTCAGCTGCTGGAGCAGCAACAAGGGGATGGATGCAGGGACTGGGATCTAGCCTATAATGTTTAGTTTAAATCATGACTGTGGAAAAGACATTTTAGCCCATTGGTAATGTTCTGAAGAAGAGAAAGTAGAGGCACTCATGAGCATCCCAACTATGAGAGCTAAAAAGAGATTAAACCTAAGCTCACTGCTCCTCTATTCAGCACAGATATTCAGGACAAGCAGGAAGAAAGCATGAGCCTTCAGTCTCCATGAATCACTCTCACACGCAGAATAATAAATGGGTAGGATGCTCCACCAGGCAAATGTACTAATGGCACAAAACTCCGGAGTGATTTTCAAGGCATGGCCTGTCAGACCTGCCCTTCTCTTTGTGGGATCATTTTACCATGGACTCACCTACATTTGGTTGCAAGATAAAAATGTGATGACATAATTTGGTTAATGCACTTGCTCTAATGTCAGATTAGGCACACTCGGAATTTGGGGGCAGGATGCTCTTTCGACGGCTCTCCTAGTCTGAGTGCACATATTGAGGCTCTTACTTAGCCCAACAACCCCATGTAAAAATGTTTTCTTGTACCATTTTAGAGCTTTTCTGGGTTTCCGATGTATTATGTCTAGTAGAAACTATGGTAATTACTGGGCAAAGCCTGCACAACACTTTCAGAACTCTACAAACTCCACAATATCTGCGACACAATGGGATGCCTGGGGCAGCCCTCAACTGAAAATGCCCGGGTCAGGGCAGGCTGCAAAAGGGAGAACAGATACTCCCAAGACTAGTAGGTTAACAGTGAAGTTAAACTCCCCAGTCACAAACTGTAATTCTGACCCTCCACACAGGTTATTGAGAAGCTAAAAAAAAAGAATCACACAGCCCCCTTTATTGCAGTCCAGTTCTCCAGCTCCCAATAGGCACATAGGTCCAGTACAGGAAGAAGTTATTTTAAAAACGCTGGACACACATACAAAATGGTCTTCTGACCCCAAAGGGTCAGCCACATTAACAGTTCAGAATAGGTTTGGATTGTACCCAAAATACCAAAATTGCCTGCCAATCCCTTATCCCTGGCCTACGCTAGGGAGTTATTTTGAAATAACCCCCCTTACTTCAAATTAATAAGTGGAGCATCCACACTACCAAGGCCATTATTTCAAAATAATAGGATGCTTATTTTGAAATCTGTACTCCTACTTTCCTCGGGGAATAATGCTAATTTCCAAATTGTTGTTTCAAAATAGCGTAAGTGTGGACACTCTGGTGCTGCTAATTCAAAATAATTGGCTCTCACAGCTGTAGTTCTGATCGCTGTGGCCACACTTGGCATCTCCACTGCTCCCTTTCTCCTGCAGGGCTTAAAGCTCCAGGCAGCAGGAGAAGGGCTTGTACCATATGGAGGGCTTTGCAAGCCCTGTACCACACAGCATGATCTGAGGGAGTCATGACAGACTCCAACGCTGCCTCAGAGCTTCCCATGGCTGCCAACACTCCTGCTGTTTCCTCAGCTACCACTGGTCAGGGACGCAGGAGAGCTTCGGCCCGGACTGGTGTGGAAGTCCTGGACCTCATCGAGGTATATGGGGAGGAGATCAACCTCCAGGATGTCCGCACCAGAAAGCAAAATGCAGACATCTATGGCCAGATCACCTCCAGCCTGGCCAACAAAGCACACACCTGGACAACCAGGTCTGGCTGAAGGGCAAGGAGCTCCAGCAGGCCTACCACAAGGCCAGGGAGCAGATCAGATGTTCCAGGGTAGCACCGCACACATGCTTCTACTTTGAGCAGCTGGATGCCATCCTGGGAGGGGGGCCAGTCACTTCCCCCCTCTGTCATCATTGAGTCTAGCCAGGACACACCCACCGTCAGCCTCCAGGAGGGTGGGGCTGTGGATGAGGAGGAGGAGGAGGAGGAGGAGGAAGAAAAGAAGGAGGAGGAGAAGGCCAGCCAGGCAAACATGCTTGCCAACCAGGACCTGCTCTTCACCCTGAAGCCTCTTCACCCTCTTCCCAGGATGTCTCGGGACTTTGGACGAACCCAGGAAAGGCACTTCAGGTGAGTTCTATAACTCTCCCTATATACATGCAGGGGGGTAGGCGATAAGCTGCGAGGGACTGCGCACTCATCGCTTGGCTTACTCAGCCTGGGGATCACACATGGAGCACCAGTCCGGAGCACTCAGCTCCATGATACTCTCACACTAGAATGCCTTGGTCCATCTCACAAGGTTCGTGGAGAGGCCTACCTTATTCTGGCCTCCGTGGTGAGACACCTTCCCACAACAAGCCACCACTAAGGAATCTAGAGTCATGGACTACATAGCAATGCCACACACAGTATAGGATCATGCCTGCACTCAGGCAGCATCCGCTCCTGATCAAGCACAGCGATGCAGGAGAGACTGATCCCATGCGTAGAAACCTGCCAGGGAGAGGAAGAGAAGAAAAGAGGAACTCTCCAGCAAGCAGCCTCTGTCACTCACACAAGCCTCCCACAACATCCCTCCCCCTCTCCAGTAGGCAAGAATAGAAGTTCTCTTTCTGCATGACTCTGCCAGTGCTGGACCTGACGTGTGCAGGACACAGAAGGAACTCCCCATACACATCCCACCTGCAGGCTTCTGGTCTGGCTGGCACCTTCCTATGCCTGCTTGTCCCTGGGCCATGGGTGCAGTGATGCTCCCTGGGGACATTTGTGCCCTTCCTGGCAAGTGCCTGCTGTCTAGGCAACAGATGGCCTTGCTCAAAGCACAGCACCATCATCTGAACCAAGACCTTCGGTGTCAGCTCAGAGATTAGGGCTAGGCTTCATACACAGTATCTCCTAGGATGACTGCCCTTGTCACTTTGTTTCACAACTGGGCTATCTGGGAGCTTGATGTGTCCCCCACCTCCCATGCCATCTACCTGACTCCACAGGATGCGTAGGCAGAAGAGAACCCACAAGGATATCATGAGGGAGCAGATGGCTTTCCTACAATCCCGCGAGGAGAAGCGCTAGGAGTGGGCTGCTGATTGGGAACAGGGGAAGGACACCTAGGACCAGTTGGTACGCCAGCACGAGGCCATGTGCTCCTCTCTCACCTTGGTAATAGAGTGCATGGCCTTATGCATGGAGGGGGCCCCCCAGCCCCATGGCTTCCTCTCCTATCTCCCCTAGGGGCCACCAGGGCCCCAAAACATGTGGCAGTAGGACCTCTCAGACAGCCGAAGCCTCCCAACCAACTAGAGACAGGCACCCAGCCCTGAGCCTTTTTTCTCCCCTCCTCCCCACTCCCCCATTCCAGGTTCTTTCCACAGTCCTTCCCCTGTTGTATAGCCCCCCAATAAACAGTCCTGTTTTTTTCCAAAAGAAGGTGTTATTATTTGCTCTGCAGGGGTATGGGGAAGATGGGAAGGGAGGGCAGGGGAACGGCAGAGTAGGGTAGGAAAGTCACACAGAGAGAATGCAGACGCCCCTTGTGGAGAGGCACAGGGGAGAGTCTCACAGTTGACCTTGGATGAAACTCTCCCTCAAGGCCTCTCTGATAAGCACAGCCCCTTGATGTGCTCTCCTGATGGTGCTGGTATCTGGCTGCTCATATTCCCTGCACAACCATTCAGCCTCTTCGCCCCACCCTGGCACATGGCATGGAAGCCTGAGAGTTCTCTGCTCACAGGCATACCACTACAAGCCCTACTGGGTCATAAAGAACCCTTAGCTCCTTTCAGTGGCTTCATTGCACAATTGATGACCCTTGATGGACCATTGAATAGGCAGTGCTGATGCCAGTCTATCTGGGGGTGACATAGCACACAGCTATGTTTGGAAATACAGATATACCCTATGTATCTATAACTCATAATACTAAATTGATACAAACCTATAAACAAGATTATCATGCTTGGCAAATTATAACATTTTCACAGACACCTTACAGGGCATGCCTGGCACAATTCATTGCAATTTTATAATATTGGTATCAATCATATCATAAAGTGTCTCCCATATTCTATATATAATCACAAAATCAATGCAGAGTGTGTGTAAAGACTGCCTTGTATGATCACATGAACAGTTGTGCTTTTGTTTGAGGCATAGATGGTGAATGAAATGATTGCAAATTTTCAAAGACTTCTTAATGCCCGTAGCACGTTTTGTTGGATGACTTTGGAGTCTTCAAATATTCTCTATCAATAGAGCCAAATTTTGACCATGCAGTATCCATACAGAAGGGATTAGCATTTATTAGCTTTCTGTGTATTGTAAGATAGCATGATGCCTGAAAAGGTGAACAAAGGAGACAAAGATTTTCAAGTGACTGTTTATTTGAGGAGCCCTGGATTTTGGGTGACCAATCTGAGACAACAGAAAGGCACCTGATTTTCAGTATGGGTACCCAGCACTTTCTGAAAATGGGATCCTTTTAAGGAATCCCACATTGGGCACCCACAAACTGACCCATTTCAAATTACTTTTGAAAATCTTGGCTAAACATGACTTTTGTTTTCCCCTGGGTCTAATGAATAATTATGCTAATCCTATAAATGGGTTTATAAATGATCTCTATGATCACTAGAGAAAAGCAGTTGGCAAACATCTAATGCATTATGGGAAAGAAAGAGTTTGCATTTCAGGATCAAAGGAAAAGGAATTAAGTGTCATGTTATTGTTATTCTCATGAAGAAAGGCAAGGATGTGATTTATTCTTTAAACAAATATGATACTGTCTTTCAATTTTTCCCTAGAAATACATAGCTTTTCATGGAAATACTATATGAGGCAGTTTTTTAAATACAGGCTGTCCCCAGTTTACGTGGATCCGACTTATGTCGGATCCCTACTTACGAATGGGGCTTTGCTCGCCATGGAGGACGCGGGCGGCGGGACCATCCAGATGCACTGCGGTCCTGCCGCCCACGTCCTCCATGGCGAGAAAAGCTGCTCCGCGTCTCCCTAGTCTGCTGAGGGGGGGCCCCCCATCAGACCAGGGAGACACGGAGCAAGACGCGGAGGACGCGGGCGGTGGGACCGTGGCACATCTCGGCGGTCCCGCTGCCCGCGTCTCCCTGGTCTTCTGGGGGGGGCGCCGTTAGTGTGCCCCCCCCCAGCAGACCAGTCTTTTCTCGCTGCGGAGGACGCGGGCAGCGGGACCGCCGAGACGCGCCGCAGTCCTACCGCCCACATCCTCTGCGGTAAGAAAAGCCGCTCCGTGTCTTCCTGGTCTGCTGGGGGAGCTCCCCCAGCAGACCAGGGAGACGTGGGGGGGCCCCCAGCAGACCAGGGAGATGCGGAGCAAAGCTGCGGAGGACGTGGGCGGCGGAACTGCGGCGCGTCTTGGTGGTCCCGCCGCCCACGTCTCCCTGGTCTGCTGAGGGAGGCGCAGCTAGTGCACCCCCCTCCTCCCAGCCTACCAAGCTTTTCTCGCCGCGGAGGACGCGGGCGGCAGGAACGCCAAGACGCGCCGCGGTCCCGCCGCCCCCGTCCTCCGCAGCGAGAAAAGCCTGGTCTGCTGGGGGGGGTGGCAGCTAGTGTGCCCCCCCGCTCCCCCCCAGCAGACCAGGCTTTTCTCGCCGCTGGTCAGTTTCAGCAGCGGCTGAATCAGGACGCCTGGGGTAGAACAGCTGGGGGGCTGCCGGGCTGGTCCCACAGCGCCGAGGTGTGGCGCTACTGGACCAACCCAGCAGCACCCCAGCTGCTCTGCCCCAGGCGTCCCCAAGTCAGCCGCTACTGAAACTGACCAGTGGCTGACTACAGGAAGCCCGAGGCAGAGCTGCTCTGCCCCGGGCTTCCTGGAATCAGCCGCTGATCAGTTTCAGCAGCAGCTGACTTGGGGGACACCTGGGGTAGAGCAGCTGGGGTGCTGCTGGGTTGGTCCCGCCGCGCCAAGGGTCGGCGCTACCAGACCAACCCAGCAGCACTCCAGCTGCTCTGCCCCAGGCGTGTCCGATTCAGCTGCTGCTGGTCAGTTTCAACAGCAGCTGAATCTGGACGCCTGGGACAGAGCAGCTGGGGCACTGCTGGGTTGGTCCCCGCAGTGCTGCACGTCGTCGCTGCGGGGACCAACCTGGCAGCACCCCAGCTGCTCTACCCCAGGTGTCCCCAAGTCAGCTGCTGCTGAAACTGATCAGCGGCTGATTCCAGGAAGCCCGGGGCAAAGCAGCTCTGCCTTGGGCTTCCTGTAGTCAGCCGCTGGTCAGTTTCAGCAGCAGCTGAATCGGGGATACCTGGGGTACAATATGTACCAGTTCTGACTTACATACAAATTCAACTGAAGAACAAACCTACAGTCCCTATCTTGTACATAACCCGGGGACTGCCTGTATTCTGTTGTGGTGGGACAGGACTTGCAAAAGTTCTCTGTGCTGCCTGAACTCTGCTCCCATTCAAGTCAATGATAAAACTTGAAGATGCTTTCTAGGCCAGTGGTGCATTGTATTTGAAAATCCCATTCATTACTTAGAACTTTACACTCCCTTATTATTTCAGAATAACTTATTCAAAGTCAAACTCACAAAATAACTATTTTGAAATGAACTTATTCCTCTTCACAGGCAGGAATTATTATTTTGAAATACCAAGCCCATTATTTTGAAATAACAGGCCTGGTAGTGTGGATGCTTGCCTTATTATTTTGAAATAAGAGGAGTTATTTCAAAATCCTCAGTGTAGACATGCCCCAAGAGAAACGGGAGGGAAAACACCTGCTTCCAAACATTCTAAAATAGTTTTTCTGTAAAATTGTTACTATAGAATTTTTGTTACTACATGATGATTTGGTGTGGCATGGCGAATAGGTTAGATGGTAGCTATTCCAATTTCAATAGATTCATGCCAAACAGAGTAGGGAAAAGTGGAAATAGAGTGGAAGATCAACATTTGCCTTGAGATTGGAAAGAAATAACTTGTCTTTCAGCTTCACTAAGGGAAACAACAAGCTAAGAACTGAAACAATAGTTGTCTGATTTAGAGAGAATGGATAACCCAAGAGGAAGAAATATGCAAAGATAGCAAATTGGATTGATAAAATCTAGATCTGCCTTTAGAAATGCACATGCATGTAAGTTAGATAACTAATAATGGGACTTGCCTGAAAACGTTTTTATAAAACTTTGAATTTTTTTAAATTTATTATTAAGAAAAAATGAAGCTGTGTTTTTCCACTTTCCCTGTAGTACTTGGATCTTTACAATTGCAGTGCTTAAAATGACATTTATATGACTGCTTGTAATGGCTGATCAATTAATGAGACAGAGTGCAAATAAAAGGTCCAATTAGGCCTTAACTGTTTACTTAATAGAAAGACCTGTTAGTAAAAAAAAGGATTGACTGGTGAGCAGGATAACAAAACTTTTTCATGGGGCAAATTATAAGTAGTCCTTAGATTTACACATAAATAGCACTGAAATGCAATTACACAAGGGCCAAAATGCTTTTAACCTTTTCAAGGTAACAACAAATAAATAAATAAACAAATAAAATAAAGATACTGACACTGCTGTTGAAACAGGTCCAAATGGCTTTTTTTAACGTTTTTGTTTCATTTTCATAATGGCATAGTCTGTTTCACAGTCTGTGGCCTCTTCTGGTTTTAAAGATACTGAGACAGCAGATGCTTCCTAAATGGAAAGGAAATTGTAGTGATGTAAATCCCCCATTCACATTAATTTTCAAATAGGATTGAGCACTACAAGTTGTATAGGGCAGGTGGGCTAGTGCTGCTGACCACTGAAAAAGGTAAACTTGAATATACAAAAAGACAAATCAAGCCCACATGTTGATTTTAAAGTTTATCATCAGTTCCTCAATACACTGCAGTTAAAATAAAGCCATTACCATCACTGAGTGTCCTTCTCAGCGTCGGAAAGCGAGGAATTAACTTAATTGCTGAACTGCACCTAAAAACAGCTGCTTTAAACATTACAATTTGGCTTTTAGTCTCATCAAAATTCCAAATATGTTAAAAAACTAATTTGCAAATGTGCTTAAATTAACACTTTGAAACCACAATATTTAACCTGATGTCTAATCTGATGTCAAGTGAAAACAAGTCAAACAACATGGAAATTGTATATTGTACAAAAAGTCTCAGCAATGTAATTGAAAAATCTTAATTACAGAGGTACCATCAGAAATGCTGTCATTCTACTGATGTTTCATTACAGGTCCTAGTTTTTTTTAACATACTAAAACTCAGATGTATTAATCTGAATCAAGATGAGATTTCAGTATTTAAAAATGTTTCATTTTTGTTTGCTTTGGGAAAACATGATGAATTTTGCAAATGCTCATAGCTTCTTGTAAACAGATGACATTTGCTTCAAGAGGCTAATTGGTGCAATGTGTTGCCATACTGATCCTTCCTCACTTGGAAAGTAGTCTTGTGTCTTTATCCTATCTTAGATCACAAGTGAAAATGTAGTTGGCACCTCTATGCCAGACCCTGCTTGTAGGGCTTGTCAACAAACCAGGAAAATAACTCAGAAGAACATTTAGGGGGTTGCTTTGTTTGTTTGTTTGTTCCACAAGCAGTGAAATACCTTGATCACTATTTCAACCAGCACTATATGTGATCAAAAAACCTGAAAAAGTTCAATCAAAAAATAGAAGTGTATTGAAAATCAATTTTTAGACAAAAATTAATCAAAAACTCAACATTGGTAAATTTTTCATCATCCCAAGCCATTTGTACATATCACATAATCACATGTCAAGGGAGGCCCAGAACTACTATTACAGGCCTCTCAAATACAAATACTCATTTGCATGGGGGCAAATATGCAACTGCCTAGGGACAGAATGTCAGGGCTGCACAATTTCCTTCACATGACAGATAGGTACAGATCTGCACATCAAAAATACATAGTTAACATTCAGGTACAGACTAGCCCCTGACCTGAGACAGATTTAATCATTTGTCATGCCTGCTTCTCACTTCAAAACATAGAATGGACTTGAGACAAAGGGAATTTTCTATAATATTTTTATGAATAATGTGCATATCAGTGACTTACTTGATTGGGGACTACACCTTTAGGGGTTAAAAAGCTGTTCTTAGGGCAGAGATGGAGACCTGAGGTGTTTGTCTCATGTAACTGTCTCAGGTGGTATGAACTGGTCCTGCTGAAAATGACCTATGCCAGCAGAGGAGTCAGACAATCTGAGTGGCAGGGAATGATCATACCTGTTCACAATGCAAAACTCCAACAGGCAGAATATGTGATCTCAGCATAGGTCTTTAGAAAGAGGAAAATGGATCCAGAGATAGCAAGAGGCTGACAAGACAAGAACTGGCTTTTGGAGAGGCATGACAGCTCACCTGGCGCCAACAGATTATGACCAGAAACAGAAGAAACTAAGATGTTTCCTTCTGCAACAAGCCTCAAAGAGAGGCCTGGGTTGGCCAGTATGGGCTATATCTTAACCCTTGCTTATATGTACTAATCTAAGGACTTTCCAGTGCTGTGTTCCAGTGAACTAATTAACCCTACTGTGTTTTGAAAAGGCTGCTTGGTGTCATTTAAGATACTTGTGGAGATTCGCTGATCACTAAGGAAGGCAAATATTCTCTTAACAGGAGTATCTCTTAATTGGACTTGCTGGGCAGATCTCACAGTGTGAAGGAGGAGTGTGGAGCCCACAGGCTTAACCTCATGGGCACTTAGAGAATAGTGGGAAAATTCGGGGTGGCGGTGGTCTATCACATTCAAAGGGCTCCACCAAAGGACTGTTTAAAAGCAGAGGCGTAACACAGAGCCTGTGGTTCATGACAGGACTTTCTCCTAATTATCTTCTATGAAAGTGCACTGATTTTTTTCCCCCTAACTGGAAATAAAATTATCTCTTTCTGCCCAAGATCAGGATCCCAAAAGTAATTCAAAAGATAGGAGTTCCTGAGAGAATTTACGAGAAATGCCACATACCACAAATACAGACCACCCATACTAATAATTAAATATGGTCACATCGAGCCGTTGTTTTATTTATACATAAAACAGAGACAGAGATAAAAAAACTGAATGATAGTCACAGGAGCCTATTAAGGAAACTATGGAGTCATGGGCAAAGTATTATAATGGATTAGAAGTTGGCTAGGAGACTGAAATCAAAAGGGGGAAATAAATGATTGATTTTTAATGTGGCTAATGTTTACCAGCAGGGGTTACAAGGTTCCATATTGGGAACTGTGATACTCAGTGTACTAATGATCCAAAGAAGAAAGTGAACGGTGAAGTGGCAAAATTTGCAAACACTACAAAATTACTTACTTTAGTCAAGATCAGAGTAGATTATTGAGGAACTTCAGAGAGACCTAACAGAGGCAGATAAACTAGAAACATGATAAATGATCATATTTACAAATGCAAGGTAATCATAGAATCATAAAATCATAGAGATGGAAGAGGCCTTAGGAGGTCATCAAGTCCAGCCCCTTGCCCAAGGGAGGACCAATCCCAACTAAATCATCCCAGCCAGGGCTTTGTCAAGCCGAGACTTAAAAACCTCTAGAGATGGAGATTCCACAACCTCTCTAGGTAACCCATTCCAGTGCTTCACCACCCTCCTAGTGAAATAGTTTTTCCTAATATCCAACCTAGACCTCTCCCACTGTAACTTGAAACCATTGCTTCTTGTTCTGCCATCCGCCACTACTGTGAACAGCCTTTCTCTATCTTCTTTGGAACCTCCCTTCAGGAAGTTGAAGGCTGCTATCAAATCCCCCCTCACTCTTCTCTTCTGCAGACTAAACAAACCCAAATCTCTCAGCCTCTCCTCATAGGTCATGCGCTCCATCCCCCTAATCATTTTGGTCACCCTGCGCTGGACCCTCTCCAATGTGTCCATATCCTTTCTATAGTGGGGGGCCCAGAACTGGACACAGTACTCCAGATGTGGCCTTACCAGAGTTGAATAAAGGAGAATAATCACTTCTCTGGATCTGCTGGCAATGCTCCTCCTAATACAACCTAATATGACATTAATCTTCTTGGTTACAAGGCCACACTGTTGACTCATATCCAACTTCTCATCCACTATAATCCTCGGGTCCTTTTCTGCAGAACTGCTACTTAGCCATTTGGTCCCCAGCCTGTAACAATGCTTGGGATTCTTCCGTCCCAAGTGCAGGACTCTACACTTGTCCTTGTTGAACCTCATTAGATTTCTTTTGGCCCAATCCTCTAATCTGTCCAGGTCACTCTGGACCCTCTCCCTGCCCTCCAGCGTATCTACCTCTCCCCCTAGCTTAGTGTTATCTGCAAACTTGCTGAGGGTGCA
The DNA here is from genome assembly GCF_052426305.1 of Pelodiscus sinensis. Classification (NCBI taxonomy): domain Eukaryota; kingdom Metazoa; phylum Chordata; order Testudines; family Trionychidae; genus Pelodiscus; species Pelodiscus sinensis. Next base: position 54,810,036 of record NC_143059.1, read on the forward strand.
ATCCATCCCCTCATCCAGGTCATTACTAAAGATGTTGAACAAAACTGGTCCTAGAACAGATCCTTGGGACACTTCACTAGAAACCGACCGCTAACCTGACATCGAGCCGTTGATCACTACCTGTGGATCCCAACAGTCTAGCCAGCTTTCTGTCCATCTTACAGTCCATTTATCCAATCCATATTCCCTTAACTTGCTGGCAAGAATATTGGGGAGACCGTATCAAAAGCTTTGCTAAAGTCAAATCCACTGACTTCCCCATATCCACAGAACCAGTTACTTCATCATAACAGCTAATCAGATAGGTCAGGCCCTTCGTGAATCCATGTTGACTATTCTGGATCACTTTTCCCTCTTCCAAGTGCTTCAAAATGGATTACTTGAGAATCCCTTCCATTTTTTTTCCAGGGACTGAGGTAAGGCTGACTGATCTGTAGTTCCCTGGATTGTCCTTCTTCCCTTTTTTAAAGACAGGCACTATTTGCCTTTTTCCAATCATCCAGACTCTCTCCCAATCTCCACGAGTTTTCAAAGATAATGGCCAAAGGCTCCGCAATGACATTTGCCAACTCCCTCAGTACCCTCGGATGCATTAAATTTGGGCCCATGGATTTGTGTATGTTTAGCTTTATTAAATAGTTCCTAACTTGCTCTTTCCCCACCAAGGGCTGTCCACCTCCTTCCCATACTGCATTGCCTCGTGCATTTGTCTGGGAGCTGACCTTGTCCCTTAAGACAGAGGCAAAGAAAGCATTGTATATTTCAGATTTTCCCATATCATCTGTCACTAGGTTATCTCCCTCATCCAGTAAGGGCCCCACATCCTCTCTGATCACCTTCTTATTGCTAACATGCCTGTAGAAATCTTTCTTGTTATCCTTCACATCCCTTGCTAGCTGCAATTCCAATTGCACTTTTGCCTTCCTGGTAACTCGCCTGCATTCTCGAGCAATATATTTATACTCCTCCCTAGTCATCTGTCCAAGTTTCCACTTCTTGTAAGCTTCCAATGCACATTGGCTGGAATAATCTGAACTCCTACAACATGTTGAGTTTTAAGTTAATTGTAATCAGATATTTTAAAAAGACCTGACATCACTGTGGCAGCCCCATTTAAAATAAAAATCTATTCAATATATAGTAAGTAATGGTGGTAAATATGTACATAAAATCTAAAAGGAACAGTATAGAAAATACTGGACCTATTATAAAGACATTATACAAATTGATGGCATGACCTTATCTGGAGTACTGTATATGGTTCTGGTCCCCAAATCTCAAAATAGATATAGCAAAAAGAGAGAGACATGATGGAAATGATGAGTGGGCAGGAATGACTGCCATACGAACAAAGATTGAAAGGATTGGAACTATTTGGCTTTCACAGGAGATGAATAAAAGGGGACGTGATAGAAAAAAATACAACATAATGAATGGCATACAGAAGAAGATAAATTGGATGCTCTATTTGCCCCTTATCATAATATGAGAACAAAGGGATATTCAATTAAATATCCATATCATAAATTTAAGCTTGAAAAAAGATATTTTTATTAAAAAAGTATTTGATTTATGGTGCAAAAGCCCTATCAAAAGTCTCCCTAAAATTTTCAGCTACCATCATACCAAGCTTTGATTTAGCTGAGAAAAGTGTAAAATCAGATATAGCCAGCAAATTCCCTTATGACACATTGGAGCTGATCATGCATATAAGATATTCCTATAGGTCTCATAACATTTCAGGGAAATGACTACATGTCCATACTGAGATTTGTTTCATGACTAATTGTACAGCATAGGATGATTAGGTCTGATACATCATCATCTGAAATTTCTCACATAAGGTATGTCTCAAAAATATTTTTGTAACAATACTAGGGAGCTGTGCCCTCTGCTCACTATGCTCGCCAACCCCCGTCTTGCTGGCCACTTTCACAGCCAGAGAGCCTGTTAATCTTGCACTGAGCCTGGCTGTGCTCTCCATGGCCCCAGGCCACTCGCACCCTTCTCCACTCCCACTCCACCACACCCCTGGACAGGCCCCTGTATCTGAACCCTTTTAGCCCATCCCACTCGCTCCCTTCAATTGCCAGCCAGCACCACCCCCCAAACTCTTCCCACTCCTTGTCCACTCACCAATAAAATTGTTTGCATGCAGAGTTCAGAACCTCTCCTGGCAGCTAGCACGGGGAAGGGCAATACTCTGCAGTCTTGTGGGCTTCACATGTAACTGAAAACCAAACACAATCAGTAAAATGGGACCCCACTCCAAACAAATCCCCTTCATTCCAGGTGCTCCTGGGTGGCCAGCTTGCTAGTGAAGGGCAGGGTCTGGGTTACATGTGAGCGGCCAGGTAAGGAGAGAATTCCCCACTCTCCTCCCATCTTTGCAGGGCAGCAGCGCTCCAGATGGGCCCTTTCAGCTGGCAAGCGAGCTCCTGCCATGGGGCTGGGACATGCTCCGTGCAGACAGGGCACAATGGAAAGACATGGAACCATGGTGGAGCCCCCAGCTTTACGTACCCGCACCCTACTGGGAACCAGATTTGGGTCATGCAGGAAGAGAGTCCAGTGGGATAATCTGGGCCACTAGTCCTTATCCCAGAGCTCCATGGCCCACAGCCCACCCCCCTCCCGCCATCCCTAGCCCCATCTCCATCCTCCATTTCTACACACCCATCCTTCCCTAACCCCTCCCCCTTGACACTCCCTCCTCCACTGCCTATCCCCTGCCTCCATTCCTATATTCCCCTCACCACCAATCCCTACATACACCCTATCCCCCTTCCTTCCTCCCTACACACACCCTGCCCCCTCCCACAAATTCATCGAGCTGCATGTTTAGGCTCAGTCCAGCCTTTCCAAACGGGCCTGTTGAGGTTTGTGTAACGCTGTGGCTGTGTCTAGACTACATGCCTCTGTCGGCAGAGGCATGTAGATTAGACAGATCAGCAAAGGCAAATGAAGCCGCGATTTAAATGATCGCGGCTTCATTTACATTTACATGGCTGCCGTGCTGAGCCGACAAACAGCTGATCAGCTGTCTGTCGGCTCGCCGCTAGTCTGGACGTTCCCCCTGTCGACATCAAAGCCCTTTGTCGGCAGCCCCGTTATTCCTCGTGGGATGAGGTTTACCGGGGCTGCCGACAAAGGACTTTGATGTCGACAGGGGGAACATCCAGACTAGCGGCGAGCCGACAAACAGCTGTTTGTCGGCTCAGCACGGCAGCCATGTAAATGTAAATGAAGCCGTGATCATTTAAATCGCGGCTTCATTTACCTTTGCTGAACAAACAAATCTACATGCCTCTGCCGACAGAGGCATGTAGTGTAGACGTACCCTGTGTGAATGGCCTTTGGGGCAGCTTTGCTCCATGAGAAGCCCAGGAAGCCCGGAGCGCAGAGCGACCACTCCAGAGATCCAGCAAAGCAGCCAGAGCGCAGCGTAACCATGCCATCCCCAAAGGGCCGGGTGTGCAGTGTGGCCAAGACCTGCCCAGCCTTTGGAAGGCTCAGGAGAGCCCGCCTGAGCCAAAAGCCTGGCCCCAGTGCTCCAGTAGGTGCACCCCTTCCCTGCAAGGCTGGGGTGCAGCGATGAGAGCTGGGCCCCACCAGGAGCCAGAGGGAGGAAGTGGGGAGCTGGAGTGCCAGCAGGAAGGGAGCAGCACTTTATGGAGAGAGGGGTGGACAAGGTGCCCCCAAGGAGCCCCAAAGCTTAGTGGGGGGGCGAAACCTCAAAGGCGTGCACCTCCACAGTGTTTGCTGGAGCCTGAGTGGTTCGAGGGGAGGAGCTATCAATGCAGAAGTCCTGCCCAGCCCCTAGGTGTCGCCAGGCAGGAGGTCCCTCACCATCTGCAGACTTCCAGCCCCAGCCCCTCACCACAGAGTGGGCCCCATGCAGGCCATGTCCATGCTCTCAATCTCCTGCAGGATCCATTCATGCTTGGGGAGGCTCTCCATTATCTTGGTTGGGAGGAAACAAGGCAGCAGTACCGCCATGAGATGCTCTGGGGAGGCAGTGCTGCAGCTGCTACCAGGGACTGGGCTCCCACACTCCTTGACCCCACCCCAAAAGTTGCAGCATGGGGTCCCGCTGGGGAAGCCAGGAGCAGGCTGCTGGGAGCGGTGCACTCCCTGAGCATCGTGGAGGGAGGCTGGCTTCCCGGAACACAGGGGAGGAGGGAGGCTGTGTGGCTGAGGGCAGAGTGAGGGGTGGAGGGATGCAGAGTGACACATGACGTCACTCTGTTGTCCCCTGGGGAAAAGGTTTTTTTATATATAGAGAAAGATCTGTTGCCAAGATCTTTGGCTCCCTTATTATTCTGTATAATTTCAGCTTTGCAAGTGCAACTCACCATTATGTATTATTTCCTTGTGCACCCAAATTAAATTTATAAAGAAAAACCAGTTTGTGCTTCATTTGCTCTTTACTTGCACACAAAACTGGATTGTTTGGGTGCACAAGCGACAGCATGCAGGAATATTGCATGGAACAAGGCATACATTTCATAAAGTGACCATGATTTAATGGTTATCTGGTCCATTTACTTTGTTGCCAATGAGTCTTTGTTTAACTTGAAATAAACTTGGTTTTAGCATTTTCTATTTTTAATGTGAACAAAAATGGCAATTATATATGGACAATATACTAAAATAAATGTTTGAAATGACAGCAACAAAATGCAAGCCCATGTGGCTATAAAAGTCACCAAATTATGTCTATGTAATACAGTCCATATTTTTACATGAAACAAAAGAAGAAACTGGAATGTAATAGAAAATTACTACCTTAATCCTACAAACCCTTATGTATAAGTAACTTTACTCACTTAAGTAAACCTACTAAAATAAATTAGACTATTTCATAGCCACATACATAACTGTTTGCAGAATCAAATTCTGAGATAAAAAACAAAACTTCTGTGTCAACAATTTGATGATCTCTAGAGAATGAAAAATACACATGGATTTTTTTTTTAACTTTATAATCTTGCATTGTCAGAGAAATGAACAAGACTTCCTAGTATTCCTTTTATTTATGTGAATCTATGAGACAGTTAATTTACCAAATCAGATTTGTAATTCTGAAAGTCAGAAATTATTCTTGTTTATATCCAAAAATCTTTATATTTTTTCATTCTGATGCAAATTCTTATGTAAGAACCATATGCATATAAAATTCATATACAGAATTTAGAAAATGTACTAAACTTCAATACTTCATGCATTTTATAGACAGTGTTGTTAAGATACTTGAATTTTTATACACACATCTCCTTTCACCACATTTATTTTACTATGTGCACATCAGCTAGCTGGATCTTATGATATTTCTTTTTTATAACAAATGATCACAGCTGAAACCATTGTTAACCTATTGTGTTATGGTATTTCAATGTTTGAGAGATGAATTGCTTGCTGTGTAAAATATGGCAGTGGATCTATACTCCTAAGCACTGCTAATTAGTTTCTAACATAACTACAATTTTTTTGAAGAGCAGTTTTTCAATTTCAAATCTTTCTAAAAGCATCCCTTAGGCCGAAATTAAGTTGTAAGGGGTGTCACTGAAGTCTGTCCTGAGGTATTGGGACAAGCTCGGGTTACTTTTCCAACCTGACATGAGTCATGGTCAGGGGCACTGGAAAGTCACTAACAAACCTCCCCCAACCATGACTATACTCTGCATGCAGCTACTGAATCAAGGGGTGAAAATACCCTTCATCACGAATCATGACATCAAACTAATGGTTACAAATGTGCTTTCAGAGAGATGGGGGGGGGGAATTCTTTAGAATATTCTGCTGTATATAAGAGCTTTTTGTGGGCAGAAGACAGGATTTTTTTAACAGCTCTAAAAACATTGCCATTCAATAGTGCTATGTATAGAAATGGTGGTGAAGCTGATAGGGATTTATTTTCTGTGCCAAAATTGACAGCAACATTTTGTCAGCAATAGCCAATACCGAACAAGCAAGAAAAGCAAACATAAACACTAACAAAGTCAATTTAACACTCAGTTGGTTTTATGATAACAATTCCTAGAGCTGGGGTTAGTTTTGTTTTTCTTATTGCTTTCATTGCTTATTCCTTTCAGCATCCTATTTCGGTTTCGCAAGGCTACAGCTGATCTTTGGAATAATCAGCATCATTTAGTATTGCCGAGAAGCTATAAGAGCGATCAAAATTTTTCCATAACCCCACTCAATACACACATAGGAAAGTAGATAGATATGCTGTCATTTCTGTCTCAGAGGCTACAGACATATGTGCTGAAGAAACTATAGGAAAAGCACTGGGAGGAAATAGGATGCCCTTGTGTTTCCTGTCCCAAAGTCTGTGGGTTTTCTTAGGTGTAGGGTATTGCAAGGCATGGCATTAGATTCAGAAGGAATGTTTATGCATAGACATATATGTGGCCACTCTGACCAGAGAATGATACCTGTAGACAGCCCTCTCCTAGCAATCTCCAGTAATTTATGCCATCAGCAGAAAGGTAAAATAATGAGAAGTGGCTTTGTAAGGTCTCAGCCAAATAATTAGCACATATTAACACAGGGTTAGCAGCATATTAGCATGTTGGTTGGCACCATTTTGAGAATCTGGCCTGTAACTCTGTGGTTAATATTTGTAAATCTGTTAGGCTCAAAATCACAGGCCTAGTAGCATGAAAGTAATTGTTCTTATTAATCTCACTGCTATCAAACTCTCTGAATGTTGGGGGAGTCAGGATCATATTGTAACAAATGAGCTCCTCCTTGCCCCCTCTACCTCTATTTTTGCACAAGTAGATAAGCTAACCAGAATTTGGTTTCAAAGTTATAAACACCACTAATATCGTTTTAAATCTCCACACAAACAAATAATTTCCAGATGATGAAATGTACCTTGCCAATATTTTGTCAATAGCTGCACAGGACCAGATCCCTGTCAAAGCTGTTTCATGTCATTCATGTGATGCAATGTTGATGTAAGTGGAAAGTGGAGTTCTCCTACATAGGAGAATGAATACTCACTTACATTGGAGTCCCTGCCTTATGATCAGCCCCTTTTCCCCCTTTTTGCAAACCCTTAATTCAGTTTGAAAAACAAAAGATTTTGATTAGTACAGGTTGAACCTTTCTAGTCCTGCATCCTCAGGAACTAACCAGTGCCAAACCAGAGAATTTGCTGAACGATGGAAGGTCAAAATTGTTTAGCAACATTACCAACTCTTCCACTGCTTGCTAGACTCTGCAGAAAGAAGATGACGACACTTAGGCTACGTCTACAGACGTTTTTGCACAAAAACTCGCAGAGCGTCCACATTACAAGTGCATTTTTGCACAAGAAAAAGTACAGTAGATCATCAGAAGACAGGGTTTTTTGTGCAAGAGTTATTCCTCTTTCTATGAGGAATAAGCCTTTTTGCACAAGAGCTCTTGCACTAAAAGGCATGTGTGGATGGACAACAGGAAAAAGCACAGGTGCTCTGATTGCCATTAACAGAATGGCTATCAGAGCTTTCTTGCACAAGAGCATCCATGGCAGTGTGGACACTCTCTTGCACAAAAGCACATATCTTGCACAAAAGTCATATGGCAGTGTGGACGTGCTCTTGCACAAGAACTTTTTGCAGAAGATCTCTTCTGCAAAAAGTTCTTGCGCAAGAAGCCTGCAGTGTAGGCATAGCCTAAGAGATAAATTAGAGATAAATAATAGCACTGAACATTGAGAGCCCAGATTGGTGGCTGTAAACAAACTTTATGGGATGGTGGGAAATTCGGCCACACCCAGGATAAGTGGACATCTGGCTAACTAAAATCATGCTGGGCCATAGATGTTGCTGGACCAGAGAGTGCCAGACTAGAGAGGTTCAACCTGTACCCATATTTAGAAAATTAGTACCAAAAAGTCTTATGTTTGCTTCTTCATTGATGTTGGATGTGTTTTATACAAAAATTGTATGCAACATTGTGCAAAAGGAAATTTAAATCACCAGGGCAGAAGTTATGAATTGAGTTTGCCAGGGATGAAATTTAGCTCCATTGAAGTAATGGGGAAATTTCTATTGATTTCACTTGGTGGTTAATGACTTTCTAAAAGCCAAATAAGAAAGAAAGACAGAGGGCAAAATTCCAGCTGGTGATGGGGTAAACTCTCATTGGTCTATTAAGGGAACTATGACTACTAACAGCTGATGGTCTGACTTCTGAACACTACATGTCACAAGGTTCTCTGAGTTCATCATGTTATTGGGGGTCACCCCATCATAGCACATCTCCTACTCCTGTGCCTTCTTCTCTGAGGATATGTCTACACAACAGCATTATTTTGAAATAATGTGTCTAGACACAAAATGCATTTCAAAATAGTGTTTTGCTATTTCGAAATAGCGTGTCCACACTGAGTGGATGCTGAATCACATTTAAGGCCGGCTGGACCAGTTCTGCAAGGGCATCAGATCAGGAGTTAGCCTCAGGCAGCAGCCACACAAGGTATCTGAGACCTGTGCTTAAAGCCCTCCCCCCCCCCCCCCCGACAGCTGGTTCTAAGGTTTCCCAGCTTGCTTGCCTACCTTGCTGAGGGACAGTAAAGCATTTTTTTATCTGCGTGCTCTGGTTGCCCTCACTCAGGACACCACAGCACTCTTCAGCATGGAGCCGGAGTCGCCCCTGGGCACTCTGGTTCTTCTCCTAGATGTGTTGCTGAGAGCCTGGCAGCATGTTCTGCAAGCAGTAACAGTCTCCCTGGTGTACCTCATTGGGGGCTTTTGCCTCATTCCTCCCTCATGTCCTTCCACTTACCCCTCCCTAACCCCCCTTCCTGCAGTACAATAACAGACATGTGTTCATTACAGTAAAGCCTCTTTATTGAACAAAACTGGGCAGGGGGAATGAAACTGAGGTGAGACTGGTGAAAGAACATGGGAGAGGGGAGGATGGAGGGTGGGAGAGGGGAGGGAGAAACCTGGGAGGAGAAAGCTGGCAGGGGGAGGCTAGGGGAAGGAGAAGCTTAGGGCTCAGGGTTGAGGATCTTGCTGGCCCAACTGTCTCCCAGCACCGCGGGTGCAGGGGCCTCGGCGTCCCTGGGGGTGTGGAGAGGAAAAAGCAGGAGGGGAAGAAGGAGTGGGAGGAGGAGTGGTGCCTGGGGAGGCAGCAGGGGCTGGAGCAGCAGGAGGCAGCAAGCTCTGCCCCAGATTGATGACCACCTGGGGGGCACAGACCGTCTTGCCCCCAGGATGCGGTCCATGGCATCAAAATAGGGGAAAGGGTCTGGGTCTGCCCCTGGTTGGGAGCTGCCCCCTGTGGCCCTGGCATACGCCTGCCACAGCTCCTTTATTGTAATGCAAACCTGCTCCTGGGTTCGCATGTGGTCTTTGGTGGCCAGGCTGGCAGCCATCCACCTGTAGATGGTCGCATTCCTCCATTTAGTGCAGAGATCATGGATGTTGGAGGCATTCCCCCAAACCTGAATTAGGTCCCTGATCTCTGCACTGGACCAGGCAGGCACCCGCCTTTTCCAGCCCTTGGCAGGCTCCTGGGAGTTGGCAGACTGGTCGTGGGGAATGGTGGAGGGCTGGCTGGCACTGGCTGCCTGGCTCATGCTGGGGCCACTGGGTCAGGTGCAGCGACTGCTGGCTCTGGGCTGGCAGGCTTGGAGCTGGCACAGGCCCTGTGGCCAGATCCTACCCCTTTAAGGGCTCCAGGGAGAGGGGGAGGGAGAGGAGTGTTCTTGGTTGTGCCCAGAGTAGCCACCAGGCACCTTGGGAAGGGCTGGAGGCCCCCTATTTCAAAATAAGCATCTACACAATGCTTATTTCGAACAAGCAATTTCAAAATTGGTGCTGTTCCTTGTGGAACGAGGTTTACCAATTTCAAAATACGCCCTCCACTATTTCGATTTAATTTTGAAATAGCAGTTTGGCTGTGTAGATGCTGGTAAAGTTATTTCAAAATAAGGGCTGTTATTTCAAAATAACTTTGCTGTGTAGACATCCTGATACAACATATGCTTGTCAGAGCTTCCCAGACTGACTATACCTGGTTTCTCCTAAACATAAATTAGTTTCTTGGGGAAGGCGATTCAGGGCTTTTTGGTGAAGGCAAGTTGGCACACAATGAAAAGCTAGAAGATTTAAGCACAAGTCAGGAAGTGCTTTTTTCTTTTTTTTCCTCCCAGTTAGATCAAATCACCCTAGAGGAAGGAAGCCATTGCCTTGAAAGCAGTGCTACATGTAACTCATTCTTCAGGTAGTTCATTCACAATGAGATGTAAAGTGACATCCAACATGATTTAAAGCTGCTCATAAGCCATCGGGATGCTGAGCAGATCTCGGAAACAATACAAAAGTGATGATTGTGCACTGACAGGCTTTAGAAACATGTCCCAAGATCACATCTCCCTCCTGTTTGCCAATAAGCAAAATTTATCCCAGAGGCTTCTTTGGTTCTATTGCAATGAGAGTCTCCAAAATCCATTTGCTGCATTCAGTGCATCTCATTTTCCTGCTCTCTCTCTCTCTCCTGAGGAGCTTACAGGTGCCATCAAACCCCTATAGCTGGAGCCCAGCCAAAATTAAACTTTCTGCAGTGACATTAGGCTACAGAAAGGTGAGGGCCTATGAAACATTAAAAGCCAGTCCTCTACAATTTCACCCTAAGTGGATAAAAATGTTATTTTTTGATGCTCTCACCTCTTTTCATAGGTATATGAGAACTATTTGGTTTAAGCTAACTCATATACTTTTGCTTGTTATTTTTTTATTTTGAACTTTTAGTCTGGCTTCAAGATCATTTGTAAATATGACGCGGAATGTATTGAGAAAATGCTAGGCAACCGACTACTCTGGGGCTGTAGGTATTATAAAAAAATTGAACTCTGTGTTTATTTATTTTTAAATACATCCCATTACTTTGTGCGTATGTATGTTGCACTTCCATATTATCTCAGTTTAGAACTGCTGGGGAAAATCTTCAAAATGGACAACACTGGCAATGCAATAAGACAGACAGACTGTCTGCAGTAAAACTATTTAATTTGAGCTGGTTGCCCTTTCTGAAAAATGATGTCGACAGAAGATAAGGAGACAGGCAGTTTAAAATTGTTCTATCAGAACCAGTTGCCTGTTACGAAGCTTTTTCGAGGCAATTCAAAACTGTTCACTTTTTATAAGGCAATTGTCCATCATGAAGACTGTTTGTAACTAAAGTACAAGCTAAAACGGTTTATGTAGCACAAGCAGCTACTGGGGAATTGTATATATTTCGTCCACCTAGACTGTATGTGCATATTCCTCCTATTTGACTCCTTTTTAGTTTTTGTCCATCTGAAAAATTGTTTATCACTGAAAAAAGATTATTGTATTATTATTATTTTCAAGGACAGCTCATACAAATAACTCCAGAAAAGTACTTGCCTTTTCAGTTAGGCTGTGTGATAAGGAAGGGCCTAATCCATACGAGCCGTTAATGAGACCCATTGAAATCAATGAGTTCTGTCTGAGATTGGAGTGTTGGATTGGACACTTCCTTGACATTTCCAAATTTCAGTGCACTCTTCTATTCTGTGTTTATGGGAAAGGGTGGTTGCACTTATTTTTGAGATATCTGTATCTATGGGACTAATTTTCCAGTATATTATTTCAGGGTTACTCTGGGGTAATTACATTGAAAAAAATGGAGTTACATCAGCATAAAACTGAAATAACTATGATAAATCTAATCCAACTTGTTCTGGAGATTGGACGTCTCAGAGGCTGACAATGGGTTCCAGCTGTGGGTCACCAGTTCAAATGTGGCCCCAAAAGGTGGTGACCAGGAATCTGCTATGTAGGGGGCATGCACCAGTTTGAATGTGTGTTCACAAAATGACAGCAGTTCAAGTTTGAAAACTGTTCCCCCTCTCTCCGAAATTAAAGGTTTTCTAGCCAATAGCAGATGAACCTCCTCCTCAAGAGCTAAACCTACACTGACACATTGGAGTTACCTATTTAAGGTGTTTTCCATAACCCTGATCAACACACACATAGGAGAGCAGATTATGCTGTCATTTCTGTCTGAAAGGCTACAGACATATGTGCTGGAGAAACTGTAGGAAAAGCATAGGACAGAAATAAGGATGACCTTGTGTTTCCTGTCCCAAAGTATGTAGGTTCTCTCAGGTGTAGGGTATTGCAAGGCATGGCATTAGATTCAAGAAGAATGTTTATGCATAGATGTATATGTGGCCACTCAGCTCAGCGAATGATGCCTGTACACAACCCTCTCCTTTCACTCTCCAAGTTGAGATGCCATCAGCATCAGATCCTGGGTTTGGCTGAGCAACAGTCAGACACAACACCTAGGGATAGGAATAAAGGTGTCTGTCTCTAAGTCCCCTGCAGGAACTGGCCTAACGTTTTCAACATTTTTCCCTTCAGTCTTTTCCTTCCCCAATTACCCACCTATCTGATTTTCTCCCAATCTGTTTACTTTCCATTCTGTCCATTTTTCCTTCAATTTTTTCATCTTATTTTTTCTTTCTACTCCATCTCAGCTCCTTCGTTAGTCTTTGCCTCTGAGGAGCAGTAACCTCTAACCATTTTCTCTCCGAAGAAAAATATTTCAAGATCATTGGTGCTCAAGTAGGATCAGACTGAGGCAAAAAAATGGACTTCATCCTAGAATTGGCCAAACACTACTGCTATCTCCAAACCTTTTGGGGGCCTCCAGGAAACAAATATGTAGTTGGCATCAGGTTCCTAGTAGACAAGCATTGATGTCACAAAAAATATTACCACCCTTCTTGGCAGTCTCACTTTAGAGAGGCAATGACTGAATGGAGGCAAAATTATTGTCATATAAGTAGGATATCCTTCTGTATGAAGGCTGAGGTGCATTGACAAAGGAGCAGGATAACATTTGCCCAGATTGGTCCATTTGTCCATGTAAGAGAAAATGAGAAATCAGCCTCACCATCAGATATATGCAGCATAATGTATCTGGAAGAAAGACTATCCACCCCCCCAAACTGACAGCAGGGTCCCCTTCAGGAGCACTCATCCAGCCCTCTCCTCTGCTTCTCAGCAGAGTGCTGCTGGATAGATAGTTGCCCTTCTGAGCATAGTCATGCACGACTGCTGTCTACGGGAGTTTTTTTAACTGACATCAGTCAGGGCAGGGTCAAGCCTTGTCAAAAACTCAAAGAGATACAAAGATACCAGCCATTCCTCTGGGAAAATCTTCCTGTTTAAAAGCAATTAATACAGTAGGAGGATATTGCAAATCACCATCAGTGCAGCCCTTAGTCATGATAGATTGTTATACACTTACCCCACCCAGAATGGAAAAAATGATAAAATATGCAGAAATGAAAGATTTCTGCAGACCGCATGTTAGGTTGATGCTTAACTAACCCCCAATGGCAGAAGATGAAAATTGAAAATTAATGTTGGTCCCCCTTGAAGTCAATTGTGAAATATCCACTGATTCAATGGAGCAAGATTGGTCCTTAAGAATAACAGGAAAAAAGAAAAAGGGGAGAAAAACGATCAGTAAGACTCATGTTTATTGCTGCAAGTCAACCATGCCAGAGTATATGTTCTATGTTCTGAAACTGGACCAGTATGATAAAATTATATATACTGGATCTTACATTAAGTGTTCACTTATGTTTACAATAAAATAGCTTTGAAAATATCCAAACTGAAAGTTACAGAACAAAGCATAGAATGTTTCATGGACAATATAGATTTGTATCAGTTACAGGCTCAGAACCTTGTTTATGAGTAGACCCTAAAGATAACAGTTCTGAATAATTTGGGTAATAGGAGTTAAGATAGTTAAGAAATATTGCACAAGGTGTCAACACCACAAAAATGTAAAGGCATCACTCTTTTTAGAGATAATTAGGAAAGTATAAATCTTATTTCTAGTTCAGTCACAGGACTTATCCCACATGTCATGAGGAATTTTTAAAAGCAGTTACACCTAGATTTTACTAGGAGGGTGGTGAAGCACTGGATGGGTTACCTAGGAAAGTGATGGAATCTCCATCCCTAGAAGTTTTAAGTCCCATCTTGACAAAGCCCTGGCTGGGATGATTTAGATGGGATTGGTCCTGCTTTTAGCAGAGGGTTGGACTCAATGACTTCCTGAGGCCTCTTCCAATCCTATGATTCTATGAACATTTTGTCTAGGCAAATGACATAAGCTTGAGGTACAATCTAGAAATGAAAGGCCAATTTTTTAATCGACTAACATGCTAGCAGTTATGAAGAGGTTGTGAATTCTGGTTCCTCTCAGAAGCATGTAAGTTCTCTGTCAGAGAAAGGTGCTAAACCATGCTTTAAAACTTGGATTGATAGGAAGGCCATTTGCACATTTTCTACAAGCCCTAAAATAACTGTGTGGTTGTTTTTTTGTTGTTGTTGTTGTTGTTTTGTTTTTGTTTTTTGGTAAAAGTGCATGTCTCTATTCCCCATCATTATAACTGTCATGTCTCCTTGTACTGAGTCCCTAGGGCTGACTAGTCCACATACAAATTCAGTCTTTACCATCCTTTTATCCCCTTTCTTAACAAGATGAAAGTAAATACCAGGTCTAGATGAAGAGGCCGCATAAGCTGTTTGTCCTGTGTGACGCTGCAAAAATTCCACATTTAAAATAGAAGAGAACTAGGGGGTAGATTCCACGCCCTGCCCTGCAAAGAGGCCTTGCATTTGGCAGATTCTTCTTGGTCCCGGGCCCCATGGGCAAATGAAGCATGGATGAGACACCTAAAATGCCAGCAATCCCCAGCTCACAGAACACACACTAGAGACTCTTTCCACAACAACTGGTTAAACATAGGAATATAAGAACGACCATACTGGGTCCATCTAGACCAGTATCCTGTCTTCTGACACTGCCCAATACCTCAGAGGGAATGAAAAAAAACAGAGAATCATCAAATGATCCATTCCCTGTCACCCATTCTATGGCCTATGATATAGAGGCCGCCAGAAAAGATGGCCTTCTAGCTGTATAGTCTATGAATATCACCAGTGTGGGTCATGACAAAGGCCTCCAAAAAAAGATGATGTATTTCAGAGACAAGTGATGAAAGTGGAATAGACATAAGGTCGGATCCTGCACCAACGGAATTGAATGAGAGCAGGATTGGTCCTGAGATCTTTCCGGTTCATGTGCCAGCTATTAATTTGGATGGTGGTTATTTGATTCAAACGAAAGCCAGCCGAATCCAGTTAAAGAGACAAAGATATATTCACATCTCCTTAAACCGGGAGACACCACAACTCACTGATAACCTAAATTAGATTGAGCTAGTACTATCTGTAATTAAGATCTTTCACTATGAACAAGGATGGTGGACAAAGTGAATTAGGAAAGGAAACAGTCCATATGTTCATTCAAAACAATAACCAGAAATGTTAACTCTTACATGGCAAGCAAAAAAAATAACATTTAAAAAAAATATTTTACCAATGGAAATCTGAAAAATGTTCAGAGTTAAAGAGACGCACTAGAAATGCTGGAGATATTTATTAATTAGGTAAATGACCGCATCATTTTTACACACAGTTTTCTTTAATAAATATTTCATGAATTGCACATAATTATTAGTAACATCAACTTTAGTTAATTAATTACAGCCAATTCCTATTAATAAAATTCATTGTGTAATAAATAATGTTAGTTTATTACAAAGTACTGGTCTCAGAGGTATTCACATCTGTCAGTTGCCTTCTACTTCAGGCTAAAAGAAAAGTAATCAAATAACTGTAATTATTGTACTAAATGCATCACCGTTTGTTTAAAATGTCAATGGGAATGGATAAAGGCATTTATAACTATCTGAACTGAGTATTCTAATCTGCAGCAGTGTATGTGCAGATGGCAAAGAGGGAAAGCTAACATCAGGATAATGACTGATCTTCAGGATTACAGACAGAAATGTCAGCACAGGGTTACCTTCAGAATGCAACATAAGAATGGCCATACTGGGTTAGACCAAAAGTCCATCTATCCCAGTATCCTGTCTTCTGACAGAGGCCAATGCCTCAGAGGGAGTGAACAGAAACAGGTACTCATCAAGTGATCCCTTTCCTGTCATCCATTTGCAGCCCCTGACAAACAGAAGCTAGGGAGGCCATTCCTACCCATTCTGGCTAATAAGTATTGATGAACCTAACCTCTGTGAATTTATCTAGTTCTTTTCTGAACCCTATTAAAATCCTGGTCTTTACAACATCCTCTGGCAAGGAGTTCCATAGGGTGACTGTGCGCTGCATGAAGAAAAACTTCCTTTTGCTTGTTTTAAACCTGCTAACTATTAATTTCATTTGGTGACCCCTAGTTCTTATATTATGGGAACAAGTAAATACATTTTCCTTATTCACTTTCTCCAAACTTGTCATGATTTTACAGACCTCTATCATATCCCCCCTTAGTCTCCTCTTTTCTAAGATGAAAAGTCCCAGTCTTTTTAATCTCTCTTCATATGGGACCTGTTTCAAACCCCTAATCATTTTTGTTGCCCTTTTCTGAACCTTTTCCAATGCCAATATATCTTTTTTGAGATGAGGTGACCACATCTGTACGCAGTATTCAAGATGTGGGGATATCATGGTTTTATATAGAGGCAATAAGATATTCTCTGTCTTATTCTCTACCCCTTTTTTAATGAGTCCTAACATTCTGTTTGCTTTTTTGACAGCTACTGCACATTACGTGGATATTTTCAGAGAACTATCCACAATGACTCCAAGATCTCTCTCTTGAGTAGTTATAGCTAAATTAGTCCCCATCATTTTGTATGTGTAGTTGAGAATTTTTTTCCTGTGTGCATTACTTTGCATTTATCAACATTAAAATTCATTTGCCCTTTTGTTGCCTAATCACCTAGTTTTGTGAGATCCTTTTAAAGCTCTTCACAGTCTGCTTTAGATTTACCTATCTTGAGCAGTTTAGTATCATGGCTCGATTTTATGTTAACAGTCCCTTGGTGGCTTATTGACAGCCTTGTCAACAGTACCCCAGTACCTTGATGGCTTAACAGACTTTCTTTTTTAGGTCACCGGCCCAAGTTAATTACTAACAGTGATCACCATATTGTGGCTGCTCATTAAACTATGTGAAATGAGTGGTGGTCTCAGACCAATTCATAGAAACAGGTCTCTGCAGTGTAAGAACTTCCATCTTAATTGTTATTGTCAGGGGAGCCAACAGCCTCACTGGACAGGCTGGAGGGGATAGCTCCGTACTCCCAGAAGGTGTGGATCCTTGGGTGGAAGGAGCAGAGCTGTGGGCAGCGCCAACCGGACCACTCCACCCCTGCCCTAAGCCTTCAGAGCTACCTGGCACGTGCTGTGCAGTACTCCAGTGGTAATTTAAAAGGACCAGGACTCCATCTGCTGTCTCTGCAATAGCGGTGGCAGTACCCTGGAGCCTTGGGCCCTTTTGAATCACTGGGCCCAGGACAATTATCCCCTTGGCCTGGTTATTTTATGGTGCCTTCACCATCCATCTCCTCGAAGAGATCAATGAACGTGGAGACTGAACTACACTCTCCTGCGCAGAGGCAGTTTGTACTGAGCAACACAAAATCTAGCCTCTGCCCATCTTGCACCTGTCCAGTGGATGTTGGTCAGCATTGCAACAGAACGAATATGTTCCACAAGCACTAAATTCACGTTTAAATCTTATGGATTTTAAACAAAAACAAAGGAATTTCAGCAAGCCCATTTGAAGGGCACACACTCCTTTACGATGATCACCTACGGCTTACCATGCTACGAGGCAGTGTCACCCCATGGATAAGGCGCTGGACGGGGACTCAGAAGACCTGGGTTGAATTCCTAGCTCTGCCACTGATATCTTGGGAGATCTTGGTCAAATAATTTCCCCTGTCTGTGTTTTACCATCTATAAAATGGGGGTGATGATACTGACCTTTTGTGTAACACAATTTGGGATCTAGTGACAAAAAATATTAGGAGCTTGTCTAAAGTATTACTATTACTTAGTGGTTTAATGGCTACACTCTAGCTCTTCCCAATGGATGTGGAGGTTCTTCACACAGAATGGCTGTGGTTTTGCTGTGCAACGGGGTTTGTGTGGAGGACATGCAGGAGATGTACATACCCTTTGTGGAGTGGAGCTGAGCTCTTCATGAACCCCCTTCAGGACAAGGCTCTCCAAAGAGAAAGAGGACCGAGCCAATGCTAGAACATCCATCCTTGAGCAGTTCCTCCCCTTCTCCACTCTGTATTGTGGTATGGAGCCTATTCCAGCTTCTAAAAGCATCTGCCAAATACCCAGTGTGTCGGGTCTGGCTGTCCACTGGACTGAGGATACAATAAGACAGACTGAAACCCCACTGCTGCTCAAAGGAGGACTGCCAAGAACGCTGGTATGGTAAATTTAGATTTTCATTTAAAGTCAGTGATATGCTGAAGTTGTTGGAATGGTAAATATATCTGCATTAGCTGGATGGTGGGATGGTAGGCTTACCCAGCTTGAAAACTCCACTGGAGACATCTGTAAAGTTTCCAGACTCTTTGAACTAGCTGCATTTGACTCCTGAAGTTTATAAACTGCACCAGGTATTCCTTCAGTGTCAGAGTCCCCAAAGCATGTTTAGCCTCACCCCTGTAGTCCACATGACTTAGCACACATCTTTTGGCTGCCCTCAGGCTGTTGATGGTTTAGACAGGGCTTTGTCAAACTTTTCAGTATCCTCTTGGACTTGATATTTCAGAAGGAGAGGGGACAACTGCACCTCTAAAAGGAACAAACATCTTTTAGCCTTGGCATAGTCCTTCTCTCTGACAAGTCCCCAGAGTCAGCGGGGTTTGGGCTCTTGCATGCTTCAGTTTCTTCATGCACACCATACAAGGCTGTCCCATTTTGCAGTCTTCTTGAGTTTTGCAAAGAGAATTCCTCCATAGATTGACATGCTGCTGGGTTGTCCTGTAGCCATCTGTGAGATGCACTGCAGGCTCTTATTCTGCTGTGGGTGGTCACTCCTCCCTTTATGCCCAGGTCACGTTTCATACGGTCTTATCAGCCAACTGCAGTCATTGGCTAGGACGAGGTAATGCTGTATACTTGTCCTCTATTTCCTACAAGTAATTTATGTAACCAAATGCCTGTATGACTCCAGACTCACCTGAAATATCAATATATTTCACAGGGATGAGCACAGCATAGTCCAGTTTCTGTAGCAGCTTCACTACCGACAGAAGACAGTTTCTGAGTTCCTAAGCTGTGTATGGTAAGCTGAGGTAGCCTCCAATTGGAATGAGCCAGCAGAGTGCTCTGGTGCTCTTCCCCTGAGATGTGACTCCTTTTTGGAATCCTCTCACTGCTTCTACAACACAGTGGTAGCGTGCTCCCTCCTGCCCCCACTGGCGGACAGGGAGGAGCCCCGAGTCCATGAACCCAGATACTTTCTACCCCTCTAGAACCTGGCTCACTGTCCTAAATCAATAACCACAGTCTCAAAGTAAGGCCCTTTAAGGCAAGGCCTGCACTGGCCAATCAGGGTTATAGAGGGGCCACCCTGCTCCACTGGGTCCCGGCCCAGGGCCCTGCGAGTTGCAGGACAGCGTACCACTCCCTCGGCGGGGAAGTCCTGCCAAAAGGTGCCAAGGTTCCCGGGGTGGAAGAGGCGGCTCCCGCTCCTGCCCTGGACCACTTCCTACCTGGTCTGCTGGAACTACTTCCTACATACTGGTCAGGTTTGCTGCCCTCCCTGGGGCGACATCCCCTCGACGGGCAGCCTCTGCAATGCCCCAACTCACTGTGGCATCTCCCCAGGATTTTCCTGGGATCTCGGGTTGCTGCTGGTCAGGAGCTTCCCTCATAGGTCCTTTTCCTCTGGCTGCCAGCCTAGACTGAGCCCTTCCCCCGGCTTTTATAGTTGAGCTGCAGCCTGAGCATGCTCGGTAAGGTTGCAGGGGAAGGGATTCTGCAGCCAGGTAACCCTGGCTGGGCCCTGAGGATTCAGTGCAGGGCTGCTTCGCCCCATCTCTCTCTCTCTCACACACACACGCACACACACACACAAGATAACTTAGTCAACCTTGCTCAAGTCTGGCCTGAGGTTGGGACGGTGAGGGGGGGGGCTGCACAGGCCTCCCACTGGCACTCCCCAGGGCTGGCCTGGGTAGGAGAGGGGCCCCACACAGGCCAACTAGGTATGGCCGCACTGGGCAGCCCGGTGGTGCTGGGAGAATAGGGCAGTATTGCCTCACCTCACGAGTGTTCTGGGGGGTGTGGCTGTGGCAGTGGGGCTGGTAGGACTTCTCTCCCCACACTGGCCCAGCACTGGGGCAAAGGGGAGAAGTTTGGGACACAGGGGCCACTTACCTGGGCCAATGGCCAGCAAGATGACAAGCCACATCCCCAGCTGCCCTCAGCGGTCACTCTGCAGTATAGCTGTCTCCTGTGCTCTCTGCCCCCTGTGGTCACCATGGAGTATTATGTCCCTCCAATCAGCCCCCTCCCTTTCCATGTTATGGAAAACAATCAAATTCCAGGCACATCTCTGGCCCCACACAGACAAGGGGCAGAGGACACTCCTTCACCTCACCAGGCTGAAACAGGGCACAGCTACAGGGCTTATATTCAGGGAGCACAAGGGGTGCCCAAGATTGGCTCCTTTGCAAAGGGAAGCGGAACCGCCATTCCAAAGGGGCAAATTATATCTGGGAAGAGCATGGAAATGACAGTGTAGTAGCCACATCTTCTGGAGTTCAAGAGGCCACTGGTTCTGTGCCTCTTCCAATATAGGGAAGTACCAGACTGCGATAGCTATAGTCAGCAAAGGATCCCAGCATTATAAAAGATGAAGGGTAGAAGTAACAAAGCATTGCTTGTGAAGACTCCAGGACTCTATAACTTGCTCCCCCCTTGGCTTGAAATAATCCAATTTGGTGGTCTTCTGGATAGGTTAAGGCTTCAGTTTGACAGGAGTTTTGGCAAGAGCTAAAAGTACTTTTTGGGGTCTCTTCTAGCTCTACAGTTCTATGTTTCCTGGAATGATGATGGGGTAGGAGGAGGTTGGTGTAAGTGAATGGTCTCTGATCTTTTTAAGCACAAGATCGTTTTTCAAATTTAAGTCATCCCAGGATCTACCTCAAACCCAAATACCCTTCCCCACCTCTTGTCCAAGGCCCCACCCTGATCACTCTATGGAGATCTGGGACAGGGTCAAGGGAAGGGGGGCACGCTTTTACATCCTCACCCCCGTTCCCTGCTTCCCCCATCTTGCACAGCAAGCAGGAGGTTTCCAGGAGCCAGCTCCAAGGCAAAGGGCAGGACCAGCATGGCATTGAGAGGAGGGGCAACTGAAGTGCCGGCACTTGGTAGCCTCCCTGCCAAGTCAGTCAAGATCACTAGTCAGAAACTCCAGGATCTACCAGTAGAGCCCAATCTACTGGTTGGTGACCACTGGTGCAGGTGGTTGGCTATCTAGCAGGGTTCCTGCCTGAATTAAAATTTCAATACCACAAAATGCTTTGCCTTTTGTTGGAGCACCAATGTGTGTTAGGGTGTCTAACACGTTGATTAGGCATCTTTAATTATTATTTAAATTAAAACTAGTAAAGATGCAATTGATCCCTTTTTTTCCCAAGAAACTGCAACTCACCACAGAATTCCATGCCACAATATAAGGGTCCCTGACCATAAGGAATGGCTCTGCACTAGCAGCAGGAAGGATGAGAGGACACTAAAGTTCAGTTGAATGCTTCCTCTGTGCTATACATTGCTTCCCTTTGATGATGGCAATAGGTGGCTACCAATAGTAATACCACTGTTAATTGGCACATAGCTAGCATCTTAAGAACTTTAAATAAACTTGGCTCTGCCATGAAGGCTTAAAAGAGCAATTACCTGAAATGAAGATGAAAAGAGCAGAAATCACCATTAAGCCCACTTTATCCTGTAAATTTAATTTACCTGTGAAACAATGTGATGCTACAACGAGAACAGTAAGCTTGTGGTCAAAGCTGGGACTCAAGAGCTCTAGGTTTAGTTGTTGGTTTTACCACAGACTGTGTGATCCGAGCTAAGTCACTTCATCTCTCTGTATCACGGGACCCCATCTGTAAAATGGGAATAATATTTCCTCTTCGCCTGTCTTTTATCTGTCTTGTCTATTCACGCTTCCAGGCAGCATGGCTCCATGTGTTTGTATAGAGTTAAGCACGATGGAACCCAGATTTCAGTTGGGGTAGCTAAGCACTACAGCAGTATAAGCAATGGTGGATGCAAAGGTGAAAGTAAGCGGGTACGCCCTGATGTGCAGCTCCGGCAAGAGCTAGCTGAGCTGCAGCAAAAGCCATCAAGGAGCTATTTAAAGAGCTGGCAGGGACCTGGGCTGTAATAGGACAGTACTTGTAAGAAATTTTAAGTTACTTTCATTGCTGGGTTGATGGCTGAAGTTATCACTATCATGACTGATTTGGGAATTTGAAATGAAGTAATGTTTCTTTTTTAATTTCCATGTTGCATTCCACCATAAAAGAGTCTGTTGCCTACCCTTCAACTTAATATAATGAACAGTTCATTATTGCCTTCTCTGGCTTAATGTTAAAGTGCTTAAAAATAAGTCACACCTGAGATTTAATCACGTGGCTTAGTCTCATGTCTGAACATTTCATGATTCGGTTTGGGATTCCTGAACATTGACTGATGTCCCAAAGGTGTTTTAAATCAAACAATATGGATCTGACATTCTTGAATCTTACACTTACCCATACACACATCTTACTGTTATATGTGAGCACTTATCCAACTTCCCCATTTCATTCATTTTTATTAGTGGATTTGATCTGGTTTGTTAGACTTCTATACTGAATGACAGCTGTAAAGAAAAGGGATTTTAAAGACTTTGCAGGGGTTCTTTTATTTCACTGCACTTTGCAGCATAGTGTACTAAAAAAATGAGACCCAGATTTTTGAAAGTTTGATAGTAAGAGCTGCAGAAGAAATTGAAGAAAATCTATTTTAAGTGCTCTCTCCATTTTGGAAATTGCAATTTGACAGCAATCCAGTGGGCTGGGAAATAAACTTCTATACACTTGCTTTCTAGGTTATTTGATTGATGTCAAATTGCTTAGATGATATAAAGATTGAGATGCAGTCATATTTTTTCCAGCTCTATACTATGGAATTGGGGGTCACAGTAATTGGGATCAAAAATTACTTATGAAGTTTACTGTTCACTACTGATAGCACTTAAGCTTCTCTAAACTCTTAGTTTTATCATGTAGATGTGCCTTTGGATTCAGATCTTTGCTGTACCTTGCAGTTCTCTGCTCTGCAGTATTTAATATAGTGTTCCACTATTTCTGAGCCATGATCCTATAAGACACTGAACATCATAGCCCTGATCCAACCAAGCCCTAAATAATTATTTAGCTTTGAAACACACAAGTAATCCTGTTGCCTTTGGATGTTTACATCCTCAGATGGGGAGGGAGGTGTTCTTCCACAATGGACAAAACAGCAGCTCACCTCACAGCCCCAAAATGGCAGAATCTTTCCTTAATGACAACTCCACTCCTGGGGTCAGCCATGGAAAGCCATTTATTATAACCCACAATATCTCATCCTGGTACTGATGGAGGGATACTTGTAACACTTCTTCCTGATTGATCTTAGAAAACGTCCCATCGGTAGGGGGAAACAAAGAAGAGAGCATAGAAGGGATGAAATATTACAGCACCAGATCTTCCCTTCCCTTCCCTTCCCTTCTCCTCCTCCTCCTCCCTGGGAAAAAAAACAGTTAACCTACAGCAAGATAAGGACCCCCTCCAACATTATTTTAAGCCAAAAACAAGTAGTCACCCTGTGGCATCACAGAGTACCTCTAGACTACGGGGGGACTTTTGAAAGGAGATATGCAAATTATGTGCTAATTTGCATATCTTCTTCTGATTGCTTTTTCTAAAGTGGGTTTTTCGAAAATGAAAGTAGTCTGGACGCAGTTTTTTTGGAAAAAACCCTTTTTCGAAAAAAACACTCTTCCTAAAAAAAGCGAAGTTACTCACCTTGGTGCAGTAACTGTCATTCTTCAAGATGTGTGTCCCCGTGGGTGCTCCGCTGTAGGTGCTGGGCTTGCCCTGGCGCTTCGGTACAGAGATTTTTCACAGCAATAGTCTGGCCGGACCGCGATGTGCAGGGAGCGTCTCACGGTGTTCGCACCCTTTCACGCTGCTTGTCTGAGCCAGTTTCTCGTACCCGCCTCTGTATCTGGAAAATAAAATGGACACAGACTCCCAAGCGAGGAAGTGGGCGGGCAGTGGAGCACCCATGGGGACACAAATCTCGAAGAATGACAGTTACTGCACCAAGGTGAGTAACTTCGCTTTCTTCTTCGAGTAATGGCCCCGTGCATGCTCCACTGTAGGTGTCTGCACAGCAGTATCCCCCCATATCATTAAGGTAGGTGGGATTCGGAGCCTCTATCAATTGGCAGATGAAAGAACTGCAGCTGTTATGGATTTATCCAGCAGCCATCTATGCTGTACAGCGTCATGTTCTACAAAGGTGCAATAGGATGCCCTGGCTGATCTACAGATGTCTGCAAGGGGATCACCTCTCAGAAAGGCAGTGGAGGCTGCAATGGCTCTAGTGGAGTGTGCTCTGGGGCGCTCGGGGAGCAGTATTCCCCAAATCGAGTAGCAATGGGTTATACATGACACAGTAAAGTTAGCTGATCTTTGAGAAGAAATGGGTTCGCCCTTGGAGCATTCTGCCAGGGACAGGAGAAGCCCATCAGTCTTTCTAAAGGGCTTAGTGCAGTCTATATAAAAGGCTAGAACTCTACGTACATCTAGAGTATGGAGCGCCGCCTCCTTAGCGGAAGCATGTGGCTTAGGGCAGTATGCAGGTAATATGATGGGCTCGTTAACGTGGAAATCGGAACAGACCTTAGGTATAAAGGCTGGGTGATGCCTAAAGACAATACAATCCCTCTGGAAAATGGTGTATGGGAATACTGCCATCAATGCTGATAGCTCACTGACTCTGCGTGCAGAAGTGACTGCGAGCAGAAACACCAGCTTCTGAGTCAGGAGCTGGAGAGGTATTGTAGCTAGCAGTTTGAATGGTGGCGCTGTAAGGTCCATAGTTCTAAGTCCAAGTCCCACAGTGGAGAGGGTGTGCGCAATGGCGGGTTCAAATTTGTTAGACTCTCGATGAATCTCTTTGTAAGGGGATGCACAAATAACAAAAAACCTTCTGTAGGTTGTTGGAATGCCACTATTGCCACGAGATGTACTTTCAGTGATGCTAGAGTTAGTCCTGTGTGTTGCAGGTCACTTATATAGTCCAGAACGGTATGGATAGGAGTAACGAGTGGGTTCATGTGACGGTCTGAGCACCACGTGGTAAACCTCATCCATTTCGCCAGGTATGTAATTCTCATATTATGTTGTCTACTGTGTATGAGGACGTTTTTAACATTCTCAGAGCATAAGGCTTCAGTAGCACTCAGCCAGCTAGGTACCATGCTGTGAGGTGCAACATGTGAAGCTGCGGGTGGAGAAGGTGAGTGAGAAGTCTCGGAAATAGTGGTAGCAGGTAAGATGGGCAGCAGGACAGTTCCAGTAGTAGAGGGAACCAGTGCTGCCTTGCCCAAGCTGGAGCAACCAGAATCACTGTGGCATGGTCTGTCTTGATCTTCTGCAGCACTCTTGGAATGAGTGGTATATGGGGGAAGGTGTACATTAAGGAGCCGTTCCCGCTGATGAGAAATTTGTCCCCCAGAGAATGGCGACCGAGACCTGCCCTGGAACAGAAGCGGTGACACTTCTTCTTGTTGTAGGTCACAAATAGGTCGATGAGTGGCCTGCCCTATCGATAAAAGAGGGAGTGGAGGACTCCTTGGTGAAGCGCCCATTCATGATCTGGTGCGAAGTTCCTGCTGAGGGAATCCGCTGCTAGGCTGTTGATGCCAGGTAAGTATGATGCTACAAAAACGATGCCATTGGTGATGCACCAGTTCCAGAGTCGGACTGCCTCTGCACATAGGGATTATGATCATGCTCCGCCCTGGCGATTGATGTAGTACATTGTGGCTATACTGTCTGTCAGGATCTTTACCATGGAATTGCGTATGTGGTTGCGGAAATGCTTGCAAGCATTGGTGACGGCCCTGAGCTCAAGAAGATTTATATGGAGCAATGTCGCTTGGGGTGTCCAGCAGGCCTGTATGGAGACTCTGGTCATATGTGCACCCGATCCCAGAAGGGAGGTGTCTGTCGTAATCTGGTAGCATGGTAACCATTGGTGGAAGGGCACTCCTGACAGAAAATGCTTTTCTATGGTCCACCAATGCAGGGAGGTGATGACGTTGGGAGGTATTGTCACAACCCTGTGTACGTTGAGGTGGTATGATTGTGCACAGTAGCTAGCCAATGTTGGAGGGCGTGAAAGTGCAGCCTGGCATGTGCGACCACAAAAGTAGTTGCAGCCATATTGCCCATAACTTTGAGAGCCAAGAGTACTTGAATTCTGTGGTTGACTTGGCAGGTGTCTATTAGCAGCTCTATTGAGTGAAACCTGTCTACAAGTAGGAATGCTCTTGCTGCCTTGGAGTCGAGCCTCACCCCAATCAACTCTACCTCCTGGGTGGGAAGCAATGTTGACTTGTCCTCATTCACTAGTAGGCCGAGAGATTGGAAAGTTTGTCTGGTGATGGAAAGCATGCTGTCTACCTGTGAAGACGAGAGGCCATTTATGAGACAGTTGTCTAGGTAGGGGAATATGATAACCCCGTTGTGTCGGAGGTGACCCCTCTCATGAAGATCTGCTCATTCCTTAAATTAATAATCTGTTGCAGATCGGCACGGTAGAAAGAGTGCCACACAAATTCCAAGGGAAAGGATTCTACTGCCACTATTTCATGGTTCAGAAGAAAACAGGGGGTTGGTGACTGCTTTTGGACCTCAGGCAACTAAACAAATATCTTCGAAAACAGCGTTTCAAGATGCTAACCCTTGCATCTATTATCCCAGCCTTTGATCAGCATGACTGGTTTGTTGCTCTCAACCTACAAGATGTATATTTTCACATTATGATCCACTCCACACACAGACGGTTTCTCAGATTCATTGTTGGCAAAGATTACTACCAATACCTACCATTTGGATTTTCTGCTATTCCCAGGGAATGTCTACACTAGCCCCCTAGTTCGAAGTAGAGAGGCTAATGTAGGCATTCAAAGTTGCAAATGAAGCCCGGGATTTAAATATCCTGGGCTTTATTTGCATGTTCCTGTCCAGTCACCATTTTTAAATACCACTAGTCCGGACTAACTGCCCGCGGTTACATGCAGCCGTGAAACAGCAATTCGAACTAAGTCCTTAGTTCAAATTACCTGTTACTCCTCATTCCAGGAGGAGTAACAGGTAATTCGAACTAAGGACTAGGTAATGTGTGTCCAGTGCTCATAAAATGGGCGTAGGCGATGGTGAAACAATGGGATGGTAACCGGCGAGACTGTTTGAGTGCCTCGACTAGGCAATCAAACCTGCTGCCTAGTATTAGGTTGGTTCTGCGGATGGTTATTCTGATTCTGGCATCTCGGAGGCCGTTGCCGTTGGCAGGAGTTATCTAAGGACCGGTACTGTTGTTGCCATGGCTGCCTAGAATGGTAATAAACATAGTGCCTCTGGAATGGCATGTATTGCCGTCTCCTATATGATGGAGTGTACATACCAAATGTTCGCAGTGTTGACCTGATATCTTTGCTGGAATGTAGCAGCGTATCCGTCTTTTCTGCAAAAAGGTTATCTTTTTGAAAGGTAAGTCCTCTACCTTCATTTGCTGGTCCTTGGGAACTGCTGTTGCCTGGAGGAATGAGGCCCTTCGCATGACAACTGCAGTGGCAGTGGCTCTGGCTACAGCGTCAGCTATATCAGCCACTATCTGCAAGCTGGTCCTAGTGGCAGCATAACCCTCCTGAACAACAACCTTCAAAATGGGTCTTTTAGATACAGGTAGAGACTCCATGAGGGTTGTCAGTTTCAAGTAATTGTTGAAATTATGGTTGGATAAATGTATCCGGTAGTTGGCAACTCAGAGAAGAAGTGTCGATGATGTGTATACCTTCCTTCCAAATAAATCCAGCC
The DNA here is from genome assembly GCF_052426305.1 of Pelodiscus sinensis. Classification (NCBI taxonomy): domain Eukaryota; kingdom Metazoa; phylum Chordata; order Testudines; family Trionychidae; genus Pelodiscus; species Pelodiscus sinensis. Next base: position 54,838,141 of record NC_143059.1, read on the forward strand.
TCTTTGAGTCTTTGTCTGATGTTTGGCTTCTATATTGTGGTGCCCATGCTCTTTGTCATGCCACGTCAACCACCAAGGAGTTGGAGAGTGGGTGGGTGAATAGGAATTCTGACCCCTTGGGGGGACAAAGTATTTCTTGTCCACCTTCTTATTTGTAGGTAATACTGATGCTGGGGTCTGCCACAACTCGGTGGCGACTTCTAATATGGCCTCATCCAGGGGGATAGCCAACTTAGGAGCATTAGACGTCTCAAGATTTTTGAAGAGACAGTGCTGTTTCTCCTTGATCTCAGTCAGTTGAATCTCTTGGGAGACTGCTACTCTTTTAAAAAGCTCCTGAAATTGCCTGAGATCGTCAGGGGGAGAAGTGCCTCCTGGTATAACGGCCTCATCTGGTGAGGATGATGATGGGTCAGTAGCCGATGTCTCAGGTTCGTGCGTCTCCTCCACTAGGGGCTGCCCTTCCTCAATGTGAGGATGGGGAGGGAGTAGGGACCTAGTGCCATGCCTCAAATGAGGTGGGTCGGTCACAGGTGAATGTCTCGCAGAAGAGTCGTGTATCCTGGATCCAGGAAGTGATCTGGACAAGCAGTAATAAGAATGGTGGTATGGTGAATAGGTCCTGTAGTACATGCGGCTATCATACAGGTCCCAATAATAATAGGAGGAACGAGATGGCGAGCGCTTGTAGCAATGAGATCTGCTATACAACTGCCTGTAGGAGCAATTAGGTGAATGCAATGACACTGAGGGAGAGTAAGACCTCCATGGTAAGGGAGAAGGGGAGGTGGAAAAACTATGATGATAATGATGCTCCCTTTGATAATGATGTTTCCTTAGTGGGGTTAAGAATGGAGATGGGAGGCACTCACGGAAGGAGAATCTCCTGAATGGTGACCACCTAGGTGACTGAGGAGGCAGTGGCGAGGAGGATTCCGAGAAAACATTGGAGAAGGGGAGCGTGGAGATAGATTCTGCTCTCGTGGTGTCTTGGCTGTAGACTTCCTAGGCTGTGACCATCTTGGTGCCGAGGTCGGTGCCAGGTCGTCCACCATGGGAGGCAGGGTCGTACACACTGGTGCCGCTTGTGGTGCCGATAACATCGGTGCCACATGGGCGACCTGGTCTTCTGGGCAGTTTGGCGCTGGAGTCAGAGCCGTGTGAGGCTCAGGGGGAGTCAGTGCCTGCGGTGCAGGCGTAACTCAAGTGGAGCTTGTCGGTGCTGACGTTCTGCGAGCGGAGATTGACGGTGCCATAGGCATTGGTCCCAATGAATGGCATGCGGTCAGCACTAAAGAGGCAGATTTCAGTGATGTAGACAGTGCTGTGCCCACTGTAGACATGCCTGAAGTGCCCGGTTTACTGCCAACCCTCAATCTGTCGTGCGAAGTAGCAGGCAGAGAGTGGGTTCGAGACAGCTTGCTCTTTCTTGGTAGGATGGCAGTTGGAGAGGAAGCCCTTTGTTTTTGTGGCTCTCTTGATGGCTGCGGGGGGAGGCAAGTCCTTGAGGCTGAAGAGCCTTGTCAAACAGGATCATCCTGAGCCTCATCTCCCTGTTGCGTCAAGCTCTAGCTGTAAGCTTAGAGCAGTGAGGGCATTTTTGTGGAACATGGCCCTCCCCGTATGCAACAAATGCAGGAAGAGTGGCTATCCGAGGCGGGCATGGCTTCATGGCAGGCCTTACACTTCTTGAACCCTGGTGAACCAGGCATTGTTCTAAGTCTAACTTTCTTTAATGTAACTTTTAACTTTGGGGGGGGGGAGCAAACAAGAACAGAAAGATAAGTATAAAGTGGGTTTGAACACAGCTTGAATTCCTCACAAACTAGAAGGGATCCAAGGAGAGAAGCTTCCTCTGTCTTCAGCCTGAGGCAGTTGAGAGGAACTGGCTCAGACTGGATCGAGCAGCACAAAAGGGCGCGAACGCCGTGAGATGCTCCCCATGCATGCGCAGTCCGGCCGGACTACTGCTGTGAAAAAATCTCCGTACTGCGGCACCAGGGAAAGCCCAGCACCTACAGTGGTGCACCCATGAGATCATTACTTGAAGAAGAAAGAAGGCTTACATGTTTTTTTTAAAAGGGTTTTTTTCTGAAAAAAACACATCCAGACTACTTTCACTTACAAAAACCCCACTTTCGAAAAAGCTATCAAAATTTGCATATCTCCTTTTGGGGAAAAAACATTCTCTAGACGTACCCTGAGGGGTACGTCTACACTAGCTCGTTAGTTCGAGCTAGGTAGGGTAATTAGGGCAAGCGGAGTTGCAAATGAAGCCCGGGATTTAAATATCCCGGGCTTCATTTGCATGTTCCCGGGCACCGCCATTTTTAAATCCCCCTTAGTCCGAAATCCTTGCCCGCGGCTACACACGGCACGGAGTAGGTAGTTCAAATTAAAGATCCTAATTCACACTACCGTTACTCCTCGTGGAATGAGGAGTAATGGTAGTTCGAATTAGGATCTTTAATTCGAACTACCTACTCCGTGCCGTGTGTAGCCGCGGGCACGGAATTCGGACTAAGGGGGATTTAAAAATGGCTGCGCCCAGGAACATGCAAATGAAGCCCGGGATATTTAAATACCGGGCTTCATTTGCAACTCTGCTTGCCCTAATTATCCTACCTAGCTCGAACTAACGAGCTAGTGTAGACGTACCCTTAGAGATGAACACACACATACACACACACATAGTATCATGAGCTTTCATGGGCAAAACCCACTTCTTCAGAGAGATGAGCCCATCTCTATATATATTTAAAAAAACCTCTTCCTGTAGGACAGAGTGACGAGAGGTCCCCCACCCCACCGACGGCCGGGGGAAAAAGCCAGGCACAATTTCGCCCCAGCTTCTTTCCCTGATGGCCAGAGGGAGGAAAGAGTCAGGACCGGTTGGGGGTAAGGGAAAGAGGCCAGGAGGGGGGCAAGAGCACAGGTGCGGGGGGAAGGAGAACAGGGGTAGGGATGGCCTCTGAGCTGGCCTCGCATCCTCCCTGGCCCCGGGGGTGGGAGGGAAAATCTTTGCCCAGCCCAACCCTCCAGCAGCCAGGGGGAGAGAGCCAGGCCAGCCATGGCCTTGGCCCAGCCCAACTCCCAGTGGCTAGAGGGTGCAAGCTAGGCCAGCCGTGGCCTCAGCCCAATCCAACCCTCCGGCAGCCAAAGGAAGCGAGCAAGCTTGTTTCATCAGTAGATCTTAAAGCACTTCACGGAGAACATCAGTATCATTACCCCTGTTTTACACATGACTAAACTAAAGTACAGAGGTGAGAAGATTTGTCCAAAGTCACCCAATAGGCCAGTGACAGAGCCAGAGACAGAACTCAGTGCTTCTGACTTCCAATCCAGTGCTCTGTTCACCAGACCACACCCAAAGGGATGAGCTGCAAACAGCAGCAGGACCGGAGCTCATTCCAGACAATGGAGCTACTCAACTGCTTTCCATCATAGAGCTCATGATTTGTATGAGCTGTTTTCTCAATCCCCCTTTTACCACATTCCCAGGAGACTATGATGCAGAAAACAAACTAATACTAATGCAAACATTTATAATATGCAAAAATGGTTCAGACAACCACACAAATGATGTGTGTGTGTCAGAAAATATATGTTAAAAAGAGCAACTGGTCAAGCCACTAACAGTAATCAAAAGGATACAGTTGTATTTATTTATTCCTTACCTGGATTTAGGTTTAAAACTACTATCTGTTTTTTCTGGGCATTTAATAGGTTAAAACAATTCTGCGTTTTGCCAGAATGCTCAGAATGGTTGGTATAGGACAGTGATTTTCAACCTTGTAGACCACAGATCCCTGGGGATTCAGAAACTACATCTAAGATTTCCAAAGGTATCCAGGCTTTTCTCTGAAATATTTTAGGGGATCCACAAATGAAAAAAGTTTGAAAACCACTGGTACAGGGTAAAGTCCATAAGTGATTTGCAATAATACTTAGGCTCCTAAATGGCCGAGATTCATTCGAAAATGGGGTTAGGCTCCTAAGTCACTTGGATACTTTTTAAAATGTTACCCTTATGCTTTATCATAAAAAATAAGCCCTTCATAATTTTGTACCACATTTCTATTTTAAAAAATAACAAGGCAATTCATCAGAAAAATCTTGTTTGCACAATATTAAAAGGAGGACATGGACAAAAGACAGGCAATGCAAAGTTAAAGCTGACATTCTCTTTCATGCTGCCATGTGTAGCATTGTTTATTTGATTTGATTTGACTACAGAAAACGTTAAACATAGTGTCAATATTACCTTTAAATTTCCTGGCTTTTATTAGTCATTCCACCACCTTAAATGTTATTCAAATGTAAGGGATTTAAAAATAATAATTGTACTGCAACACACACTAAAATAAATAAAATTAGCACCTATGATGAAAGGGAAAATATAATTACCCGATATAAAAAGCAGTTAACAACCACATTCGACATTGAGCATTATCCAGAAAAACTACATCTATGTTGCTGCTTCAATATCATCAAATACTGGGAACAGTCAGAAAAACATCTATTCTATGAATAAGAGCCCAACGGTCCCAAAGGACAGCAGTACATGAGTAAGGAGGAGGGGAAAAAATCCAACCTTTGCCAAAATGGTGCTAATGCTCCACTGAAACTTAATTTTATAATTTACTGGCAGTCAAGATGGCAGGAAATAAAATAATTTGCTGTATTCTGCACAACAACCCCCCTGCTTTTCCTGGGAAGGGTAATTATCCCTTAAAAAAAAAAGGGAGAAGAAGAAAAAAATACGACATCTCATATTAAGCTAAAGTCTCATCAAGAAGAGAAAGAGTGCCTCATTACATGTAATTACCAGGGAATTAGAAACATCATTTAACTAAATGAGCGAATAATGCTCAGGATATTGAAGAAACTTGCCTGCACTTCTGCAGAGCACTCTAAGTCCCATTACAAAAATTGCACCTCTTTAATGGAATAATTTTAGGCCTTGTCTGCCTTGCTTTAAAAATAAAGAGCCTCAGAGAGGCAGAAAGAGGCTGAAACTACCATAAACAACTGTTGAAAAGAGCTGCAGAGTAGGAGTAGTCTCTACTGGAGACTCTGATTTAAAATGACTCATAATCTAACATAATCATGAAAATTACACCTAAGGATTTGGGGGTGGCACAGGGTGGGGATGGAGAATAAATTATGCTTCTTTAATTGTACTTATTGGGGACTGCTATGTATTTATAATTAGATATTACAGATAGCAAATGAAAGATTCTAGGTTAAAGGTAAATCTTATAAACTGGGATATAAAGGCTGTGGCGTTAGAAGATTGCCTAAAAAAAAACAAATTGTTGCATACCTGCCAGATATATTCATTGTCCTATAATGCTATTATTTTCTAACCTCATGAGACTTACCAGGGGATTTCAACATTGGCCATGATTTAAAGTAACATATTAATAAGTGTTCACCTTTTCAGAACTATGGTCTTAAGTCTATCCTGCATCTGCTACATTAATTGGGGATAATGGCAGTATTATGAAACATACTAAGAAAAAAACATCTGGGAAAAATACTATTTTTGGCAACACCAATAAGTGGATTGATCTGGTGCCCTAAGAACAAGGGTTCTCCTGACATAAAAACTGGGCTGAAAGGTGATCAAAAGATCATTGAAAGCCAAAAGAAAGAGTCACACTAAGAGTACATCTAGACTGCAAGCTTCTTTCGAAAGAGAGCATCCACACCTCAAAACTGGATTGAAAAAGTGATCTACTTTTTCAAAAGGGTGTCCAGATTGCATGGACTCTCTCTTGAAAGAAAACCCTGATTGTTATTCACAGAATGGCCAGCAGAGCACCTGTGCTTTTTTCGACTGCCTCTTCTTTTAAAACATGTTCCTGTTCTGCGTCCACACACGCCTATTTTTGAAAGACCTCTTTCGAAAAAGGCATTCTTCCTCGTAACTTGAGTTTTACCAATGTAAAAAAAAACCTGCGTTGTTTCCATTTAATTTTGAAAGAACATGATTGCAGTGTGGATGTAGTGATTACAATGTAGTGTAGACATACCTTTTAAGTTTAATGGGCTTTGGGTCAGGTCATCATGCTTAGACCTATGTTGTATGTATGTGTGTACATATGAGGGGAATTGTATGACAGTACTGCAAAACATACAAAAGGGGGCAAAGTTTTACTCACACAGCAATTCATTCTGGTTGGTTCATGGTAATTGGAGAAAGGGACTTGGTTAGTGAGTGGAATCTTAGGTCATTTAATGTTTAATGAAAGAAAGGGTGTGAGTAGAGTTATGAATCATTAAGCAGCCCTGGTTTTCCAGAATTTAGAAACGCCTGGAAAAAGAATATGACATCTTGTATCTTGAATCTATATGATATTAAACAGCTCATCTTATTTTTCAGTCTTTGTGTTTAGTGCTGAAATCATTAGATAGTGGTTTCTCAATTCTAATTGTAGTAGAGGTTGAACTTCTCTAGTCCAGCACCATTGGAATCTAACTGGTTCCAAACTAGAGAATTTTCCAGACCATGGGAAGTTAATATTGTCTAGCAGCATTACCAACACTTCCAGGCTACGTCTACACTAGCCCCTTTTCCGGAAGGGGCATGTTAATTTCAGCTATCGTAGTAGGGAAATCCGCGGGGGATTTAAATATCCCCCGCGGCATTTAAATAAAAATGTCCGCCGCTTTTTTCCGGCTTTTAGAAAAGCTGGAAAAGAGCGTCTACACTGGCCCCGATCCTCCGGAAAAAGCGCCCTTTTCCGGAGGCTCTTATTCCTACTTCAAAGTAAAAAAGCGGCGGACATTTTTATTTAAATGCCGCGGGGGATATTTAAATCCCCCGCGGATTTCCCTACTACGATAGCTGAAATTAACATGCCCCTTCCAGAAAAGGGGCCAGTGTAGACGAGCCCCCAGTGTTTACTGGTCTGTTAAAGGGCATTTAGAGGCTAAACAGCGGCACAGAACAGTGAAAAGTAGGGTAACCTTTATGGAACCACAGGGAACTTGGTCATGACCATGAAAAGTGAACATCCAGCTAACTAAAAACATTCTGGACTATAGATGTTTCCAGATCAGAGAGTTCCAAACTAGAGAGGTTCAGCCTGCACATGTAAAAGCTGCTGATCAATAGTGGTAAAAATATAATTTGTATTTAGTGATTACAGATCACTGTATTATTTTTATCTTACTCAAAATGACTAAAATTGAAGGAACTGCTACAAGAAGTGATTAAAAGATGGAACAAACACTTATAAAGTAAAATACAGACTTTAGCCAGAAGGGAAGTGTTTGTTCATCTAAATAAATACAGAAAAAAGTTTTCCTTGGTTTTCTTCAAATGGTTTCTTAAATGTGCCACTGAATGAAACTTCAGCATCACCTTCATTTAGAAACAGTCTTTTGTTCATCATCAACATCCAAAAATCATCATAGATCAGTCAATGTTTTATGGTCTGAGAACTGAAAGACAAAACCTTGAACTTCATAGGAAAGTTAAAACTTTATTTGTACAGTATTGCTTTCAGTGTAACAGAAAATGAGCAATTAAAAAAAAGATATTGGCACAACTATCTTAATATGCTCTTCCACATAGATATAAACTCCTTTGTCTACATGTGACTGCTCCTAGTAAAGAACCACAAGTGTGGATGGAGAGGGGAGAATTAAAGGAAGAACCAATTGAGTCAACATTAACAACAAAAAATTATTAGTTAACAGTAAAAAAGACCTGATAATGGCTGCACACATTCATATAGAAAAATATATATTACTGATTCCACATCTGAAAAGCATGCCCCAGAATATAATATCCATATTGCTGAAGACACCATACAAGAATGGAGCTAAAAACAAAATGACTCTGGCTTTGCCTACACTTAAAAGTTTAAAGTGCAGCCGCAGCAGCTGTGGAAAGTGTGGCCATGGCATGAGTGCTTGGAAAGAGATCTTCCAGCAGTATATGAACACCATCTCTACGAGGGGAGTAGCTAACAGTGGTCAGAGTGTAGCTCCCAGCACTGTAGCCTGGTTCACACTGGTGTTTTACAGTGCTGTAAGGGCATGTCTACACCAGGAAATTTTTTCAAAATAATTTATTGCGAAATAATAATTCCCATAATAATAATTTCGAAGAAGCCTGTCCATGCTACAGGGAAGCTTCAAAATTACTCTGATGGAGGCTCCGTTAATGTAGACACGCTATCTTGACTTAGAACCCCAGAAAGCACTGGGGAGGAATTAGTTTTAATTACTCTGAGGAATAGTTATTTTGAAATAGTGGCACTGGAGCATCCACACTACCGCTATTTAAAAATAACTATTTTGAAATTAGCATTATTCCTTATGAAAAGCAGGAGTTATTATTTCGAAATAACCAGCCCATTATTTTGAAATAACGGGCTTGTTAGTATGGATACTCCACTTGTTATTTCAAAATAAGGGCTAACTTGCTGTGCTCAGGGAATGGGGGGGGGGTGTTTTTTCATACCCCTGAGCCAGAAAGTTACAGCACTGTAAAGTTCCAGTGTAGACTTAGCCTAAGACAAATATACTTCTCAGGTACCATCATCCTAAACTTCTGGCAGGTGGCATCATTTAAATTTCACTGGGGAAAAAAAGGAATGGCCAGCACAGTCCTGAAACATGCTATGAATGTTCAAAACATCTGCCATCACTGCCAACCCAATGCATGCCTGCTTATAAGAAGACTTATAACCCTGCTTTGCAATGACACAAGGAGACTTTTAGAAAAATTGTGGGTAGAAAAGATTGAGGCCCAGGATTTCATTCTGACCCTCTACATTACATCCAACTGCCAGAAATATGTTAAACTTTATATTGAGGATTGATCAAGACATTTGACGCAAAAAGGGATTCTACGCAGAGACATTCTTACAAAGACAAGTGAAGGAGATTTCAGAGGGTCTTGACGTTAATTAGGTTTATATCACTATTTGGTTAAATCTAACTTGTATGTAGTTGCCCTGGGACTAATGCAAGGAGGGAAGGAAAAAGTGGATTGAAGGCTGTGGACCTATAGAAGGAATAGGCTGCTGGCCTCAATTTGTATTTTACTGCCTTGTTTCTAATCTCTGATCTCCTGGCCCCACCATAAAAGTTTTTTAAAAGTATACATTTTCCACCCTTTAATTTTTACTTCTAACCCTCTTACCTACCTCATTAGGTTTTGACTGTTTAAAATGTAGTCCCATCTTTTGGAAAACAGCACATTTTAATCGCAATTATGTGCTGAATATCTCATGATATATATCTTTTGTGTATAATTAGGAATATAAAATGTAATCCTAAAAAGTTTTTTAATAATTTAAACTATTGAGGATTTGATTAAGGGCATTTGAGATATAGGAGGGAAGATTTAATTGAGGCCAAGGGATAAAGTTAAGGACTTCAAAAATAATTTTTAATTTTTTTTTAAATCAAGTACCATTATTTTTAAAAATGGGATTTTAAATCTTGAATGGGACAAGGTAAATCCCCATAATTTAATCAGTGGAATAGAACCTGAGTTTTGGCATAACAAACCATTGTTTGCGGTCTGATTCCAAAAGTTTATCTAAAATACTTCCCTTAACTTTTCCCTCCTAGCAGACACTATTGATGTGGTCAGACAGAACTAAAGCACATTCCTTGTTGCACTACAGAGGCAGCACTCTCCTTCATATGCTTAGGGGCTAAGTGTAATCTGCAAATGAGAACCGAAGACTAGCTTGCCAACCTTCTTTCCCATAACGCAATATCTTCTGTTATGGAACCATGCCTGCATTTGGGACTCCTGATGATACTTGCATTAGGAAAGGAAGTATTGTCATGCAAAGAACAACTAACGTAAGTGGAATATTATTTTTCTCTTAATTTAGGATGTGATTCCTGGTATTTCTCTATCCTTCATCAGGATTCTCCTACAAGGATTCCGCTGATTGCAACACTATATCAGAATGGCAGGGGGAGGGGGAGTAAAGGTATTTCCTGCTTTTCTCCTCAAACCAGTTGGTGATGGTTAGATTTAACCAAGTGTCAAAATACTCTCACATATAAAGCTCTCTAGATACTTATGGAAAGGAAAACGATCCTTTTACCAACACACCCTGCAATGGAGTTTCACTCTCAACAGCAAGTGACTCTGGCCCACAGTAGAACAAACTTGGAGATTCTCCCAATCCTGAGCTGCCAAAAGTTTCCCAGCTGCTATTTAATAACACTCATTATTCAGATAAGAGCAATACTGAGGCTATTTGGGAGTCTATATTTGATTTTATTTGTCTAACACCCCTGAGTGATACAGAGGATGAAGACAGGATGAGCTAACTTGAGGCACACAAAGCCAATCACTTATATTAAGGTAAGAGGATTTTTTCCCTTCTCCAAATGACAGAAAACAATCTGTGTCCCTTCAAAGATCTGGGAGTAGAGGCCTCTCCAGCTTATATCTGTCAAAGCTGCACATTTCCAAGGGAAATACGTCTGTATCTTTTCATCAGCTTTGCTGCCACAGACAAGCATCTTTTGAAACAAGCAGCAGCTGCTGCTGCACTTGCGGGTGCCAAGCTAAAAAAGGATGCTTCCAATGACAGCAACTGGCAGGATATAAAACATTCTTTTTGGACTAAAGACTTTGACTTGCTAGGAGTCTCCTGAAAATGAGAACAAATAACGTGATAAGAAACGTCTAAATATTCCCCATCTTTCTGCCTCTTTCTTTTGTCTGCTGTTCAGATTCTAGCTGTGTAATTTTCGTAAGCTTTACAAAGTGGAATGTGCCGCATGGTCATTTAGGCCAAAATGCTGCAGTTAAGATTTTCGTCTTGATGGTCCTTGGTTTACAGAGCCTGGATTATATTTTTTTCTCCTACGTGCTACTGAATATAACTCCACAGAATTGGAAGAGAGATTACAACATCTTTCATTTTAAAAAGATACAGACTCTAAAGGATGTAACGCTTCAACTTCTCCCTCCCTCCTCCAACCATCCTCTACAATTTCCTAAAGTAAGAAAGGCAAATCTTAATTTGTTCAAATTTGTTCTGTTTTATATACCTCGAAATGTTTTCAGTGCATAATAATAATTTGCACTTAATACTGCATCTTCCACCCACAGATTTCAAAGTACGTAACTAATACTAATGTTTCCCCCTCACAACAAATCCTGTGAGGTAAAGAAGTTTTATTACCCTCATTCCACAGCTATGGGCAACTGAGTCAGACAGCAAGAATAAGTAACACAAAGTCACATAGTGAGTCTGTGACAGAGTCAAAATTGAAACTAAGGCTGTGAATTGAGACACAAGAGAGATGGGTTCAATTCCTGGATTTGCCATAAACTTCCTATGTGACCTTATCCAAGTCACTTCCTTTCTCTGTGCCTTGGTTCACCACGTGTACAATGAGGACAATAATATTTCTTCTCTCTCACCCTTGATCAGTGTTGTTTATTTTGACCATGGACTCTTATGAGTATGGACTGTGTCACAATATCTCTGTACAGTGCCTAGCAATCCACAGACCCAACCCTGATTATGAACTGTAGGTACTGTTGGAATATAAAGAAGAAATAAGTAACTAGACAGCCCTCTGCTTTCCCATTCTTCCTCTTCATGGCTGCTTAGTTAATCAGCTTACCTGCTTTGGATATGACATAAAATAGCTATGAAAAGAAGACTTGTAAATTAAAAACATTAAAAGAACTGACATGTCCAATTTTATCTAGCTTTAGTTTGGAGGTTCATTTTTATCTTCCTTAAGATTCTGAGGGACTTTGGTGAGACTTGGAAGAAACATGCTAAAGGAAATGTGAGAAAACAAGTTGCAAGAATATGCCTAAGTGTATATTAAATTCTACCATAATACATGTGCTATCAAAGCATATGTAAAAATATATGAGAAAAGTAGTAGAGCAAGAGGCGCTATCAGATGACTGGCCAAAGGCAACAGAGGTGCCAATCCTGGAGAAAAGAGATCATACCCATCCAAAGCATTATAGAGGTATAAACTTAATAGCTGTACAGGCTGAACCTCTCTAGTCTGGCACCCTGGGGACCTGACCAGTGCTGAACCAGAAAATTTGTGCAACCACAAAAGGTCAGTATTGTCTAGCAGGATTACCAACACTTCCGCTGCTTACTCGGATGTCAGAAGACATTTATTGGTAATTTAGAACTAAATAACAGCACAGAACACTGAGAGGTTGAGGAGGGTCAAAAACCAATGCTGTCTGGGCCACGCTGGGGCGATTAGAATTAATGATGCCCTGAATTCCCACACCTTCAACAGGACCCTGTGAACTAGTGGGAAGGGCGGGAAGGCGTACGCCAGGCCTTGTGGCCAGTAGAGGAGGAGAGTGTCCCCTAGACACCCCCATCCTTGTCCCATGAGGGAGCAATAGCAGAAGCACTTTGTGTTCTGCCCTGTAGCGAACAGATCCAGATAGGGAAACCCCCACACGCGGAAGAAGGATTGGGCAACGTCCCAACGCAAGGACCACTCGTGGCTCGCAAACGATCTGCTCAATCTGTCCACCAGGACGTTGTGTGAGCCTGGGAGGTACGTGGCCATTGGGTGGATATCTGCCCCAATGCAGTTAGCATAGGCTGATCGCATCTGAACACAGGCGAGATGAACGAGGCTCACCCTGCTTGTTTATATAGGCCACTGCTGTCATATTGTCTGACAGGATGAGGACAGTCTTGCCCCTCAGGTGGGGAAGGAAAACCGCACAAGCCAGCCGTACTGCCCCGAGTTCCCTGACATTGATATGCAGGGAGGTTTCGTGTGGAGACCACGTACCTTGATTGTACAGCTCTCCCAGGTGGGCTCCCCAACCCGTGTCTGACACATCTGTGACCAGTTGGATGGACGGGACTGGTCGGGAGAATAGGATTCCTGTGCAGACTTCTACTCGATAGGTCCACCACTCCAGCGCAAGGAGGACAGGAGCGGGGACGGTTAACACTCTGTCCCAGGAGTGAACAGCTGGGTTGTGGACTCGCAGTAGCCACATCTGAAGTGGGTGCATGCGCAGCCTGGCATGTTACACTACATAAGTGCAAGCAGCCATGAGACCCAATAGACGCATGCAAGCCCGGGCGGCGGTCACTGGTAAGTTCTGGAGTGACCTGACCACCAACTGTAGTGTGAGAAAGGGGGAGCTGGGTAGAGAGGCTCTCTAAGACCGGGAATCCAGGGTCGCACCCTTGAATTCTATTGTCTGGATAGGAGTTAAGGTGGATTTGTCCAGGTTTAAAAGAAGTCCTAGTTCTTGAAAAAGTGAGCAGACTATGGCAATGTAGTCTCTCACCTGGGTTTCCGACTTCCCTCGGAGGAGCCAATCGTCCAAATAAGGGCACACGTGGACTCCCCTTTTCCTGAGCTCAGCGGCCACCACCGCCATACATTTGGTGAAGACCCAAGGGCCGTAGAAATACCAAAGGGGAAGGCAGTGAATTGGTAGTGGTCCTGGCCCACAGTGAATCGCAGGAACCTTTGGTGGAAGGGCGCTATTGAAACATGAAAATAAGCGTCTTTTAAATCAAGGGCAGCGTACCAGTCTCCAGGGGCTAGGAAAGGGATGATGGACGCCAGAGTCACCTTTTCAAATTTTGCCTTGACGATGAAGAGGTTTAGAGCTCTGAGGTCCAGGATTGGGCGAAGGCCCCCTTTTGCTTTTAGAACCAGAAAATAGCAGGATTAAATCCTCTATTTATAAAACCAAGGAGAACTCGTTCTACCGCCCCCAACGTGAGAAGGTGGCGAGCCTTCTCCTGTAACAGAGGCTTGTGAGAGGGGTCCCTGAAAAGGGACGGGGTAGGAGATTGGGAAGGAGGGGGTGAGTGGAAGGGGATTATATAGCCTGTTTCCACTATCTCCAGAACCCATCAGTCCGAAGTAACAGACCGCCAGGCCTAGAGGAAACAGGATAAACGGTCCCAGAAGGGTAATGGGGAGACTGGTAAGAAGCCCTCGGGGGTCCTGTCAAAAGCCCTGTCAGGGCCTGGGGGGCTTATTGGAGGGTCCCTGGCTAGAATCCGGGGCTGGATGAGGGCAGCGCCTATTGTTTCTGCCATTATTACCCCTGCCCCTATGAGGGGTAAAATTGGGGCATGGGCCCTGTGGAAGCATTCGAGGGGCATTCCTATTAGTATATGAATGCCTCTGGTTAGCAGGTGTGTGAAGGCCCAATGACTTTAATGTGGCTCTTGTGTCCTTCAGGCCATGGAGCTGCTGGTCAGTTTGCTCAGAGAAGAGCAACGTGCCTTCGAAAGGGAGGTCCTGCAAGGTGTTTTGGACTTCCAGCGGCACTCCGGAGCCCTGGAGCCACGAACTGCGATGCAGCACCATTCCAATTCCATCCACACAGCACCCTAAACTCAAATAAGTACATAATTTGCACGATACAAATTGCATATCTTATCTCGATTGAATTTTGAAATAGGCTATTTCAAAATTTGGTGCATCTACACAGCACCAAATTTCAAAATAGCATACTATTTTGAGTCATCCCTTAACCCTCATGGAACGAGGGTTACCAGGATGCCGAAATAGTGCACCCATTATTTCAAAAAATATTTTGAAATAAAAGACGGCTTGTTAAGACACAGGGTAGCTATTTTGGGATACCTCTGGTATTGCAAAATAGCCATACAGTGTAGACATACCCTCATAGACTTTAAAGCCAGAAGGCACCATCATGATCATCTAGTCTGACCACCTGTAGATTGCAGGCCACAGAACCTCACCCATGCACTCCAGTAATAGACACATAACCTCTGGATGAGTTACTGGATTCTTCAAATTGTAATTTAAAGACTTCAGGTCACAAAGAATCCAACATTTACCCTAGTTCAAACCAGCAAAAGACCCATTCCGCACACTGCAAAGGAAAGGTGGAAAAAAAACCACGGTCTCTGCCAATCTGACATGGGAAAAAATTCTCTCCTATTCTCAATATGGCTTTCATTTAGACCGTGAGAACAGTGGCGCAAATCCCATGAGCCAAATACTTGAGAATTAATTCTCTGTAGTAACTTGGAGCCCTCCACATCTAGTGTCTTACATTCGGCCACTGGAGATATTTGCTAGTAACAGTTATGGGTAACATTACATTATAGGTAATCACATCAGACCATCCCCTCCATAAACTTATCAAACTCAGTCTTGAAACAAGTTGGAATTCTTACCCTCATTATCCCCTTGGAAGGCTAATCCAGAATTGTATTCTTCTGATGTTAGAAACTTTTGTCTAATTTCTTGCCTAATCATGTTGGTGGCCAGTTTAAAAATTTACCAGAGGGATAAAAAGCAGGGAGGAAGAAGAGTTATTTAGGACCAGGGTCAATATTGGTGCAAGAACAAATGAATATAGACAGAAACCATATTTCCCCTCAGACTTTGTTTCTATAGGCTAAGCACGCCATACTCCTTAAGTCTCTTCTTTTAAAGTAGGTTCTCTATTGCTCTGATCAGACTAGTAGCCCTTCTCTGCAACTGTTCCAGTTTGAAGGCATCTTTCTTAAACAAGAGAACTAGAACTGCACCCAGTATTCCAGATGAGGTCTCACTCATCTCTTGTATAACGATAATATTTCCCTGTCTTGAATGGAAATTCCTCACCTGATTCATCTTAAGGTTGCATTAGACTTTTTTCTTGGCCACATCCCATTGGTGACACAACAGAGTCTTTCTCCTCCTCTATCATTTCCAACTGATATGTCCCCAGGTCATAGCAAAAATTCTTATTAGTCCCTAAGTTCATGATCTTGCAATTTGCACTATTAATTTTCTCTCATTTCTATTACTCCAGTTTTCAAAGTAATCTGAATCTTCTTGTATGATATAACAGTCCTCCTCCCTACTAGCAATGCCTCCTAACTTCATGTCAGTGAAAATGTAATTAGCACAGTCCCTCTTTATAGGAACTTCACTAGTTCTCACCCTCCAACTCAACAGTTCACCTTTCAGTATGACTTGATTTTAACCAGTTCCTTGCCCAGCTTTCAGGACTGATCTTAACCCCCATCTTCTCCCAATTTAACTAATAATTTCCCATGTGAAACTATATCAAATGCTCTACTGAAATCCAGATAGATTAGCTCTACTGCATTTTCTTTGTCTAGAAAATCAGTTATCTTCTCAAAGAAAGAGATCAGGTAGGCCTGGCACAATCTACCTTTTGTAAAACCATGTTGTATTTTGTCCCAGGTATCATTAACCTTTGTGCCCTTAATTGCTTTCCCTCTCAAAAGTTGTTCTAAGTCCTTGTATACAATTGAGGTCAAACTACCACTGACCTGTAATTTCCTGGATCACTTTTTTCTCCTTTTTAAAGATGACACTATATTTGCAATTTTTTAGTCATAGGGTATTATCCCTGAATGTACAGATTCATTTAAAATCCTTGCCATTTGACTTGAAATTTCATGTGCCAGTTCCACTAATATTCTTGGATGGAGATTATCCGGGATCCCTGTTTTGGTCTCATTAAGCTGTTTGACTTCCTCTTCAGATGTGGTAATTTCTACTTCTATATCCTCACTCCTATTAGTCACCCTGCCACTGTCTCCAAATTGCTCCTTATTCTTACAAAAAACTGAGGCAAAGTATTCATTAAGGTGATGGGCCTTACCTAATGTATCTTAAATCTCTACCCCTTCCCCAGTGTTCAATGGCCCTTTCCTCATCATGCCTTGTTTTTTCTTTCTTTTTTTAATGATATAGCAAAGGAATCCTTGACTATAGGTTTTAATTTCCTATACAATATCCAACTCTGGCTGGCTTTTGGCAGGTTTTACGTTTTTTCTATACTTTCTGACTTCTGAGAAGTAGTTCTTCTTGCTGATCCATTCCATCTGCCATTCCTTGTAGGCTTTCTGCTTTCTCTTTAAAACCTGCTCGAGATGATGTTTTCATACAGGGCTCATCTAGACTACACTAAACTGTCGAAAGAGGATATGAAAATTCTGCGGGAATTTGTATATCTTCTTCCGATCTCACTTTCAAAAGAATTTGCATATCCCCTTTCAACACTTTAGCGTAATCGAGATGAACCCACAGCTTGGTCTGCAACCTTTCCTATGGTTTTTTCATCTCATTTGAGATGCAGCGTTCAGACTCTGCAACTTTGACAAACTCATTTGAAGCCTCCTCCACATTCAGATCCTACAGTTTTTCAGTCCAGTCCACTTCTCCAATTCCACTGAGTTTTTAGAAGTTTGCCTTTTTGAAATCAGTCCTTAGTGATTTTTTTTTGTTTATCCTTCCATTTAAACTGAATTAGCTCATGATCATTCAAACCAAGGTTGTCCTCTACAACCTGTTCTTCTTTGAGGTCCTGGCTAATTACCAGTATTAAAAACTTACAATGGCATCACCTGTTGTTGGCTCAATAACTATGTGTTGAAATCTATCAGCTATCCTATCCAGGAATCTCTTAGCCCTACCATTATTAGTAGCACTCGTCCTCCAATCTGTATCTGGGAAACTAACTTATGCTGATGACATCATACAACTGGCAGGTATCTTTCAATTAATGATTATACTCTCCACTTCTTTGGAAAATTGATAAAGTCAACCTGGACCTATCATAAATTCCAAATACAGAAGTAGTTGTATCTCGGCAAAGTGACAACAGATAAAGTTGAAATGCAGCAACAGTGAACTCATAGAACAAGTAAAATCTAATGTGTACTGAAGAAGTTATATTAGTGCCAAAGGGTACATCAAGAACAAAGTTAAAAAGAGATGTGCTTTAACTACAGGTGCTGCACAGAAATTGATGAAATTATGGACTGATGAAAGTACTAAAGTGAAAATGGATCAACAGTACTAACAGTCTTACCACTGGCCTGAAAGTGGCTGCATTAAATGAAACAGATGTCAGAAGGCTGGAAACAGCAAAGGTGAAAGTTCTTCAGAAGTGGGTAGACACAAAGTGAAATGATTTTAAAACAAATGAAGTTAGAAAGAGTAGGACATGAAATCAGTACACTGGACAGGCTACAATACTAAAATTTACAGTGGTAGGAATACTGTAAAAAACTAAGATGATAGGATGCCAATGTAAACACAAGCAACCTCAGTCAGACTTAAAGGCTGACCGCCAACCTGTTGGGGGGATGTGATTGTACAGAAGGACGTGGAGAGGCTGGGCTTAATGGAGGAACTAAGCCACAGACAGGTCTGAGTAGCATTGTTGAACTGGTCCAAGTGTCTGTAAAGATGCCTTTGGATGAGAAGAAAAAGAGAATACATGTAAGTCTTTCACTGCTAGACAATGTGGACTGGGAACATTTCTTCAAAACCACAAGACTCTGAAGATTATTACACTCTCAGTGTTGTTCTCGTATGCTATGCACCACCCTCAGATCTTTCATTCCTATGGCGGTGGGAAGAGTTATACCTAATGTAGTAAAAAAAAAATCCTACATCTATAATCTCATGAAATGCCAGTTATACATTCCACACTAGTCTTCTGCATGTACTAGTAGTCATAAGAGCAACTGGGTTGACTGAGTTCGTCAAACATATATATGTTTGCTTTAATGTTAAGTAATAATATATGCTTTCTAAATGCTTTCTAATAAAGTATAATTTAAATGTGTACAATTTATTTTGTTCCCAGAAATCCCATCCTATTTAATAGCAAGCATCAAGATACATAGGGACTAGATTTTTTTTGTCAATTGCTTATTGACAGAATAATTAAAAGTGCCATTGTTATGACCACTGTGCAATGTAGGACAAGTCAGTTAGTGGACATTTCTGAAAACTTTGGACTAATTAGAGGTGCATTGGGTTTTGGATGCCTACACTGAGACACTTGGGGACTGAATTTTACATCTGCTAATCAAACAACTCCTCCAATTGAAGTCAACTCTTATCTCAAGTTGGATACTCAAAAACTGAGGTGCTCAAAATTACTGAACAATTGAAAATTTGTCCTTGACTTCCCTGTGCCTCAGTGAAGTATAATGAGAACTATCGGGAGCAAAAGCATATTATGTAGGCCTGATAGAAGCTTGCAGTAATTTTCAAGAGTCTGTTCTGATAATGTTTAACAGTTTAAGTTTCAGGGAACTGCAAGAACTTCAGTGTGTAAGAAATTGAAGAATAATCATGTTTGTGAGGAAAATAAAAACTAAAAAGTAGCCACAAAGCTCAAAGAAACTGATTTGAGCTGACAACAAATGTGTACTGACGGGAGGAAAATGAACATGGAATAAGAAACTAAACACATAGACACAAGAAAAGATAACAGAATAAGCCAGCCTTACTAAAGGAAAGCTGAAGATGTGAACGCCAGGTGCTGGAGGTGACTGTGAGGCATTATCCTGATGAGTTTTCCATTTCTGAGTGATCATTATTTCCTAGTGTTTTGCCTTAAAAATTTGCGAGACCCATCTGCTAAGCAGTGAATTTCAGTCCAACAGGGATGAATGTACATACAATACTTTTCACATGAATACCAAAAGCACTATCAATGGTCGTAAATGAACTTGAGCATGTGGAGTAAAGATTTTTCATATTTCTGCTTAAAGCAGAGATTGAATTTACTTGGAGGAAGGAGGGAGAGCAAGGAGAGAACGTCCATAGGAAGCATAACCATTTTTGCACAGATTCATTTTGTAATTGTAACAGCAGCAAAACAGAACATTACATGTCTGAGAAATGGCAGGTCTACAGGACTGCACACAGTAGCCATACAGTGATTATCCTCAAGCGCTGACCAAAAGAAAACGCACACTTAACAGTGTGCTATTGTAACATTCGAGGCACAGATGCCACTTGGCTTCTAATACCATGGTATTATAAGGCTCTTGTGAGAGACAACCTGTGATTTTTTTCCTGCAAGCTGTCAATGCTGATGGATGATTCTATTAGAATGATGGCAATGATTCCATGTTTTCTTTAAGAATCTCAACATGCAGCAAGAAGCAATGACTTAAAAGACCTTTTTTTAAAATCGTAGTTCAGGAGTCAGTATATCTTCTTTGTTCAGCTGTTTCTCATATAGATCAGGAAAGGCTTATTTCATATGATTTCTTTGGCTTCCAAATCTTTGCCTTTATCTGTATTTCTAGAAGCTAATAAAAAGGAAGATTAATCTCCACCTTATAAAAAAAAAAGTCTGTATCACAGCTACATATATTCCTACCTCAGAAACTAACACAGCTGTTACCCTGGACTAACTAATGTTTCTTTCTCCCTCTATTATGTCAGGTTCACATTTTGGTTTCAAGCACCTATAAAAAACACCAACAGCTATGCTGTCACAGTGCCCTACCATGTTGGGACCCACATTAGCAGGGAATACTATTGTCACCCCACTTACTTGCTTTGTAACTGTCATGGACTATGCATGTTAAAATATTATGATTAAGAACTCGTAATGCTAGTAAACAAGTACTACTGTGACATAGTCATCATCACAGAAACTTAGTTGGATAATGCACCTCACTGGAATATTAGTATAGAATGGTACAACTTGCTCAGGAAGGACAGGCAGGGAAAAAAGGGATGAGGTGTTGCTTTATATATAAAAATTTATATACTTGGACAGAACTTGAGATAGAAATAGGGCCCAGACTTGTTGAGAATCTCTGGATAAGGATAAAAATGAGGGAAAAAACAAAGATGATGTCATGGTAGGAGTCTACTACAGAACACCTCATCAGGAAGAAGAGGTGGATGAGATTTTCTTAAAACAGCTAACAAAATAATTGAAAGCACAGGACTTTGTGGTGATAGGGGACTTTAATTACCCCAACATCTGTTAGGAAAATAACACATCAGGACACAGACTATCTAACAAGTTCTTGGAATGTATTGGAGACATTTTTTTATTCCAGAAGGTGGTGCAAAATAAAGTCTGCCTTCTTGAAATCCATTGTCTTTATCAAATTCAGGGCGTTGGTACCAAGTCTAAGAGGAAAAAAATTGAAGACAGCGGTTTTTCAAAGAGACATTGGTAAACCATTCCATTGTGTAGGAAAGAGAGAAAGTATGGCAAGAAACAACCCTCACTTAACCAGATGAACTTGAATGATCTAATAAAAAGAGAGTCCTTCAAAAATAACAAACCAGGTCAAATTACTAAGGATGAATATACACAAATAACAAAAGTATATAAGGGCAAAATTACTCAATGGAGAGGGAAAAACAACAGAAAATATGGAAATAACAGATGTATTTAATCAGTTCTTTGTTTCGGTTTTCACTAAGGGTGGTGATGATTGGATGCCTAGCATAGTAAATGACAGTGAAAATGGGGTACATTCAGAAGCTCAAAAAGGAAAAGTACAAGTTACTTAGACATGTAGTGAGCAATCCACAAGAAGTAATTCTTCCACTCTGCTCCATGCTAATTAGGCCTCAACTGGAGTATTAGGCACAACATTTAAGAAAAGATGTGGATAAATTGGAAAAAATCCAAAGAGCAACAAAAATAATTAAAGGTCTAGAACAGTGGTTCCCAAACTTTTTGGCATCGCACGCTCCCTCTCCCGCCCCCCCCCCATAGCAGCAAAACTTGAGCAAAAAAAAAAAGGAACTGAACAGGGCAGCAAAACTTGATGTGGGAGAGGCTGGGTCCCCTCGCACCCCCCCTGGAATTTCTTCACGCCCCCCCCCTCGGAGGGGCACATCCCCCAGTTTGGGAAACCATGATCTAGAACAGGGGTTCCAACCTTTTTCAGTCCCCGTACCTCCTTGGCTTTTAGTAAACTTTCCCGTACCCCCTATTCAATATGAAAGGAAATAAATTCTAGACTCTAGAATCCACAACTTTTTTCACTAACACTACTACTTTTGGAATATTTCAGTTAGGATAATCTAGTTATTTACCAAATATCCCCCCTACCTCCTTGACAAGCTTCTCGTACCCCCTGGGGGTATGAGTATCCCAGGTTGGGAACCCCTGGTCTAGAAAATATGAGCTATGAGGGAAGACTGAAGGGGAACTGGGTTTGTTTAGTCTGGAAAAGAGAAGACTGAGAGGGGACATACAGGCTTTCAAGTACCAAAAAGTTTGTTAAAAGGAGGAGGAAGAAAAAATACTCTCATGGTGGGACAAGAAGCAGTGGGTTTAAATTAAAGCAAGGGAGGCTTAAGTTAGAAAGTTTTTTTCCTAATATTCATCAGAGTGGTTTAACCATTGAAATAAGTTGCCTAGGGAGATTGTAGAATCTCCATAATCAGAGATGTTTAAGAGCAGGTTAGAAAATCACCTGTCAGGGATGGTTCAGCTAGTTTTCGGTCCTACAATGAGTGCATGGGACTGAACTTGATAATCTCTCGAGGTTCCTTCCAGTACTATGATTTTATGATTCATTAATACATAACAGAATCACAGAAGGTACATTTGTATTTATATATGGTAAAGCAGCGTTGCCCAAAGTGTGGTCTGTGACCCACTACTAGTCCTTAGAAAAAAAATACCGGTCCTCAGAAAAATTATTGCGCACAATCCTATTAATTTGTGTGATGGGGTAGCAGCACCCCGCACAGCCAAGCTTGGCAACACGGCCCTGTTAGGAAACAGCCTGCCACCACGACATCTCTGCCAGGCATGCTCCCGGGCAGCGGGACGAGATCCGGCGGGCGCTAGGACCCAGGGAGAAGGCTGGGTGTAGTGGCACCGAACGCCCAGTGCCAGACATGGCTGGTATTGGGTCGGGGGGAAGGGGGGGGGGGAACCACCCGCCAGACAGGTAGGGCCAGCGACACAATTTATTTGCATATTCATCATTTGCTTAATGAATATTCAATATGCAAATAAATGTTACCAGTCCTCCAAAAGCTTGTGAATGAGTTGACTGGTCTCCAGTATCAAAAAGATTGGGAACCACTGAGATAAAGTATTTTGCTGGCAGGATTTTTGCTCCCTGAATTTTCCCAGGGTCTACTTAATTATCTGTGTCAATATGAATTCAGCATTTTCCCAACTCTCACATCTCTCTTCCCTCTCTACTGCCTCTTCTCACTATCCCACCCCATCCTTACCCTGCCCCACCATGGGGCACTCACAGCTACAGAGCAGAAAACAGAATGGTTCCCAGCAGAAAGGAAGCATGACCAACACTACTGTACACTAAAACCCAGGAGATCGCATCCAGTGGCAGTTAGTGGAACAGAGCAGCACCTTCCTTTAGATGAGCTCTGCATTTGTAGAAGGGGGGCAGCAGCATGTAGCCTCACGTTCCCCATGCCTTATTTCTGGGGGGGCAATGATGCCCATGTGCACTCCCCACCCCCAAGCTCTTTCCATTGCTTACCCATCATTTTCTGCAGGCAAGTAAAGAAACTCCATGAAATTTATGCCCTCGCCGTGATGCATAATTCCTCAGGAGTAAGACAATTGGCAGAATATTGAAAATACAGATCCAGTTCTGGTCAGAATACATAGAAGCTTGCAAATGACTCTAGAATTTGTTTGCCTCTCCCGCTCCATAATATCCCAAACTTAACTCTCAGATTAACCATGTAGCCCGCTACCCCATCTTTTGATTGCTCTATTAGGGTATGTCTAGACTATATGGCTCCATCGACGGAGCCATGTAGATGAGTTTACTAGACATAGGAAAATGAAGCAATGATTTAAATAATTGCCGCTTCATTTACATCAAAATGGCCACCACGCTGTGCCGATCAGCTGTTTGGCGGCACAGCGGGGCAGTCTAGACACTCCATGGTTGACAACGGAAGCCGTTGTCGACCGCTCCGTTATGCCACATGGAATGAGGTTTACCAGAGCAGTTGACAAAGGCTTCCATTGTCAACCGGAGCGTCCAGAGTGCCCCGCTGTGCTACCAAACAGCTGATCGGCACAACATGGTGGCCATTTTGATGTAAATGAAGCGGCAATTATTTAAATCGTTGCTTCATTTTCCTAGATCTAGCAAACTCATCTACATGGCTCCATCGACGGAGCCATGTAGTCTAGACATACCCTGAGTGTGTTTTGATTTTTGTTGTTGGTCTTCGAATGGACTGTAAAGGGCATCCAGAGTATGGGATAACTTTTTTTTATTGCAGAGTAGTAACAATTCTACCTCTGGGATAGAAGCATTTGTTCACAAGATGATCTCATAATCTGACTCTTAGATAAACCCATATAAAGATTTTTCTGGTATTAGTACATAAAAATGCATACTCAGTATGACACTGCATCTCATTCTGGGGCTCTGATGAATTTTGGAGCCTTGCAAAGCTTAATTCAGAGAATGGATTTCCTGCAATATACAATTCTCAAGCAGCACATGTGGAACAGAGGCCAGAAAAGTCAGGGCACAGTTTCAGGGAAGCAGGGGGCCAAGCAGCCAGGACATAGCTTTTCTTCCCATTCCCCTAATAAGGGAGTGAGGGGGAAAGTACTTGGATTCCATGCATGCCTCTCACTCCTGGCTGGTGAAGGGATGGGGCAGAGGAGTAATTCATGGAATCCAAGTACTTTCCCCTTGCTCCCTTATCGGCAGGGGACCAGAAAGAAAAGCAAGCCACATCCCATACAGATGGCTGCTCCCCGACATACACACACACCTCGCACTCCCAAAAAGGCACCCTTGGAGACAAGTGCACTCATTCAACAGCTAGGGACTTACGTGCAATAGGTTTGATCATTATTGCAGCCCCATGACACTATGCTGCCACTAGCACTTTAATTATAAGTTGTAGTTTTAGTATTTTTCATTAAATAGGAAGTTTAATACCAAAACATTTCAATTATTTAAATAGCCAGTATCAAAACTCACTGCTTTCTGTAAAGTAAAAGTACAGTGTTTCATCTTTGCCATACAGAAATCTCTACTCACTAGTTAGCTTACTAGAGATTTTCCTTTAAAAAGTTGCAAGAATCAAAAGCAAAACTAGCATAGAAAGTATTCAGACATATTTCAGTAGATTTAACATCTGAACTTCTGCTATAGTACTTTAAGGATGGTATGCAGGTAGGAACACAGAATTTGGAGTTACCCAAAGTCCTGAGTGGCAAATTAGCCATTGTAAATGTCACCAAGCTTTAAAAAAAAAAAAAAAAAAAAAAAAAAAGAGAGCTATTTTAATGGGGAAAAAAATCTGAATTGTCAAAATGGCACTTCAATATTAATTTTCGTGTGCGCACTATTTTTGCTTGCTTCACTGTCTAAACTAAATTTTTAACCACATTTTATTACTATTAGTCTGCATTGCCAAATAAGCTATGTGGAATTAACAATTATTCTATTCTAGCTTGGACATGATCAGCAATTATTCTATGTCCACTGCAGGTCTCTTGAGCTATGTCTACACTACAGAGTTTTTTCAGAAAAATGACCATTTTTCCAAAAAAACCTTCACTTACATCCACACTGCAATCGTGTTCTTTCGAAAAAAATCAAAAGAACAAAGGGGGTTTTCCAACACCAGTAAACGTCTTTCTGTGAGGAATAAGCCTTTTTCCAAAAGAGCTCTTTCAGAAAGTCATGTGTGGACAGGGAAAAGGGAGTTCTTTTGAAAGAAGAGGAAAGAGGAAAAAGCACAGGTGCCCTGGTGGCCACTCCACCCATAGTAATCGCAGCTTAAATGCAAGATAGCGTCCACACTGAATGGACGCTATCTTTTGAAAAAGCAGATCGCTTTTTCGATACACTTTGGCAGCGTGGACACTCTTTCAGAAGAAGATTTTTCGAAGATCTCTTCCAGAAAATAATCTTCTGAAAGAAGCCTGCAGTTTAGACGTAGCCTTGTACATTCAAAGTATTTGGCATTAGCCATTGTTAAAGACAGAATATTTGGTCTGGGTGAACAGATAGTCTGATCTAATATTGCCATTGTTTTGTGACTATATAGACTAAAGAATCCTGTCACTGATTAAACTGAAAGAGGTTAGCTAAACCTTCCTGACACTTGAGTATTCAGAGCTAGAAAAAGATATTTCTCTAAGTCAAAATATGATCTGGAAGATAAATATGCAAACTAGAGATGCGAAGGTGTATTCGAGTACCGGTAAGTCTGAGCTCATCAGTTAACCCTCTCAGTTACACGCATCAACCACCCCTGCTGCCTCTGCATCAGAGGCAGTGGGGGGCAGGAGGTAAGCGTCAGCGCATGTGGGAGCTGGCTTCCCACGTGTACCAGCTCCCACTGACCCAACTGTGGAGGGGCAGGTGGGGGTCTGTATGTGCAGGGAGCCAGTTTTTAAACCTGCTGTCACGGAGCCGCCTGCCCTCCCGCTCTAGCACCTGCATCCCACTGAAGCAGCAGTGCAGGAGAGACAGGCAAGTGCTCCCGTGGAGCCACCTTCCCCCCTGAGCTGCTGCCTCTCATTCAGAGGCAGCAGCACGAGGCGTGGGTGAGAATGGGAGAAAAGCTGGCTCCCTGCAAGCACTGGCTTCCGCCTCCCACCACATGTAAACATGTATCCCTGAGCAGAATAGGGCTCTCCTTGGAAGAGCTGCATTTTCATTCTTGTAAGTTTCCTTTCTCTGTGTTTCTTGTGCTGTTCTGGGTGCTTTCGGGGGGGGGGGGGTGTCTTGGTGCCCTGCAACCAAGAGCAGGACACACTGCTATAACAAAAGCCACAGTACGAGGCCTCGCCAACATCCCTTTCTCCACCCTCAACTATGCGAAAGCATAACCGATTTCAGGTTTTTCTGTGAACCTGAAGAAACTGAAGCACTATCCGAAGTTCATGTACTTCAGATAACTTTTGCTTTTCTTCAAATGTGAAACTTTCTGCACTAGTCATTAAGTTGTCACTACAGTCTAGCCTAACTTATACATTATAACTTTCCAAGCATTGTAAGAACAATGACTGAATATACAACATTCCCAAGAGGTATGTAGCCCCATTTTATTTGATGTGGCGGGTGGGGGTGGGGGTTAACGGTGATTTGTCACAGCTCATGCCCTAACAATTCACGTCCAATGATCTATTCTGAAAATGACACTGCTTCAAGACTTTTCAGAGAATATGAAAATTACTACCCAGTTCATTTACAGATAAGGTTTTTGAAAGAGATTTATTGAGCAATTCAGAGATCACTAGAGGTTCCCAGAGTTAAAAATATTACAAAATGCGATAAGTTTGCTTTACAGGAAAGAACTAATTTACATTTCAGATTGTGGTTGAAGGAAACATTGATTCATTGACATTCTAAATAACGTCAATAGAGTATAGCATAGTGAGGTACACAAATACACAAGGTTTTTTAATAAAAAAACAATAGCACTACAAAAACTTGTTTTTCCCAAAGTTATCCTTTATCACCATTTCAGGTTAGGAGCAGGTAAGCAAGGTTTTCATAAAGAAAAGAGATGAAACTTTTTGTAAGAATCTTAAGTAGACCTGAAATAAAGGAAATATGTTTTAACAAATGACCTTTAAAATTTTAAAGCATTCATATCTTCAACTGAAATTTCTATACAAAATAAAAATTGTATTAATCCAAAACAGCACAGACAGGACAGCCATTTTACTACTAGCTATTTTAACAACCTAAAATATGTAGTTAATTGTCAGCAAGTCAAAAAACTCCCAAATATCTTTTGTTTAAAAGACATTATTCTGCATTAACCTGAAAAAAGAAAAACACATTAACCTGAAAAAAGAAAAAAAAGTAGCAAAAAGCACTAACTAAAGCTATTAGGCAGAGAAGTAGGAAAAGTGCTTTAGGTTAGGAGCAAATATTGATATGACATTCACACTACATTATTCTGTACTAAAAAAATCATTCTTAGTCACCAGATAGCTGTTCTAAGTTTGGCACAAGCAACTTATAAATGTCAGAAAAGCATATAAACCTTGTTAATGTTTTCAGAAATTCATTTAAAGATAGAAACAGGTCCAAATAGATGCCTGTCTAAATGCATTGCAATTACGTTACAATTATTTTCCAAATACACAGATATGCTCTGTCTTTTCTCAGCTCATTACTGACTCAAACAATTTGCCCTTCTGGGATCAATTGTTTACTAATAAATAATTGTTTGCAGCCACAAAATGATATTAAGGAGTATTCTGATTAGTTTTCCTTCTACAGCCTAATAAGATTCAAAACTAGCTGATTCCCATGAGTCTAACCTTAACCTCACTGAGTTTAACAGCCCAGGAAACGATGAACCATCTGTTTCAGAAAATAATGGAGGGCCAAGAGGAAATATTGTTTAATTGTAGATTAACCTCCTCATTAGGCAAAATGAAGCATCTACAGAATTAGCAACCACAGCCACCAATGGAGAGAAATAGCTGAAAAGAGCTCCAACCACTGCAAGCCTCGAAATTTTCGTTTCACCTTACAGTTATGTAGTTTAAAAAAAAAAAAAAAAAAAAGAGGCTACCATAAGCAGTGTTATCTTCCATCCAAAAAAAGACCTATAGACTATATAACATCAGTAGGCAAAAGACTGTTGAATGCTCCTGCCAAACCCATGAAGTGAGGACATGTACAAACCCTCCTGCTATTACAGTTTGAACTTTGGGAGAAGAGAATAAACATTCTTGACTAGAAAGAAAACATTCTTGATTATGCTGCTTGGAATTTGGAGAAGGCATAAGGAAGGGATCCCCAAGCTGCTTAGCCCTAAATGATACACAGAATTTGCATATTAAAGCAGCTTTGATCACTTTTTGGAACCTAAGACTGTAATTTGTACATCTTTTACCTGCTTTAACCATGTACATTGCTGATTTCTTTTTTCTTAGTTAATAAATCCTTAGTTTATTATAGGACTGGTTACAATCTGTCTTTGGTGAGAGGTCTAAGGTACAACTAAAATAAAGTAACTGGTTCTCTGGGACTGAAAGTAACCTGAATATTATTGTGATTTTTGGTATTAAAAAAACATTTCACACAAGCTGGCTTGACTGGGTGACAAGGTAAGAATCTGGGGTGCCCCAGAGTAGTCTGTAACTCCACACTGTGGTGGTTATCATACTTGAGGATTTCACAATTGATATTTGGTTGGTGAAATCTAAGTATGGAACAGATAACTGGTCTGGGGTTTGTGCACTGCTTGACAAACTGCCCTAAGGTAGGTACCCAGATTTATGAGCCACTCCAGACACTCTGATGGTTATTCTAGTGTTCTACCACCAGCAGTGTAATTAAATAACCATAGAATTATGTTTTAAAACTAGCTCATCATCACATGACAACCGATGCAGCAGTGCATTGAAAAAGAACAATGTCAGAGAATCTGCTCCAGAGTGAGATGCATTATTGGTTGAACCTTAAGATTATGTGTTTTATTACAATTAAAAGGTCCAAAACTCTGGGGAGTGGCTCCCCCCAAATAAGTAGAATAGTTATTTCCAAACCCAAATGCTTAAAACATAAATAGAGAGTTCAAGATTTAGAAAAGCAAAGTCTAGTGAGCAGTAACAAACCCTGACAAGCTTTATAATATCCAGATTGTTAATCCTGTGCATTGAACCCAGTGCCAGATCACGTAAAATACAGAGGTTATTCCAATATACAATTCTGATGATGTATTATGATGTCAGTTTTTCCATTCAGCGTTCTTTCACATGGGAATTAAAAGCTCATTCTGTCTGGCACCAAAAACATTGTTTTCCCTTATCCAGATATGGTGGCACAGTCTCGGTTGTCAAAGGGCTAAATACTCCAAATATAGAGATTATTCTCTGAGGTAAGAGGATAGGGACCCCTTTAAATGATTTTATGCTTTTCCTAGAACCCGTTCATTGCATTTGCTTTAAAGGGGAAATGTTAGATGTACTATCGGTGTGTAAAGAAACGATGAATAGTTCAAAGTCTTAAAGATCGAAAACAGCAAAACTTGCACAAATGAATTATTCTTCAGCTTAATTTTGAAGTGAGTTAGCAATAACTCCATAGCTTCAAATAAAGGTGCTTATTCAAAAAGAATTGGAGTTTGACATTCTTCTGTTACAAAACTAGACACAATTTTAGCCATCAGACATCTATCAACCTACGGATATTGAAAGCTTGGGAGAACAAGATAAAATCAACTCCAGCCCTACTGTCAAGCTGCACTATCTAGTAGGCATCAATAATGCTATTCATGGCTTTAGGAAAATTAATAAATCCTGGGATGAATGCTAGAAAAGGTTCAAATACAGGTGAAGCAGACTCACTTGGGTTTTGTTTCTGCATCTGTCACTTGACGAATGAAGATACCATCTTCAGGATGTTCAATGTCATCCATTTCATACATATATGATGATGCTATTGCAAGGGTGGTTCCATCATTACTGAAGGCAAGCGATGCTATGCTGGTGGGATACCGGTGGAACTGGCATAGTCGTTTCTTGTTAAAGGGATCCCAAATGTTTACAAATCCATCAGAGCCACCTACAAATCGATTTTGGGGAAAAAAAGAGTTAAGATACTGAAACTGGAAGAAAACCAAGCCATTACAACATTTAATGCAACTAGATAATGACAAACATTATAATGAATTATTTTGCAGTTGCCCACAGAGCTATAAAAGCAGTTTTGTAACAAAGAACAGTCCACAATTAATGTGTTAAAGAAATAAACCTGTTAAATTTAGATCCCACTGTACCAAAAGAAAAAATACAAAATCTTGTTTAAAGTATTAAGTATAGTTATTAAGTGTTCCAATAACAGCAGAAACAAGACACTTAACTGAAGCCTATCAAGAACTAGAAGTATTTAAACATCAATCGTACCAGTAAAATTATACAACATAAGTATCGCCTGTACCTGTAGCAAATGTGTTATGGACATTATGGAAAGAAATGGCATTAACTGGATAAATCTGCTCAATATTATTCTCCTTTAATCTATGACACTTGAATGCATACTTCTTCTTCTGTATTTCAGGACTTGGATCCAAATATTCTACTGCAACACGGCCTTCAATAGAGCTTAAAACATAACCCTACCAAAAAAAAAAAAATACAACTACTGTCAGAATTATATACAGAAGTTTTGTTAACTATGATTAAATCTAAAATCAAACACAAGAAACGCTTTTTACAAAAATTTATGAATATTTACTTTTATATTTATGGTTCCCTAATCTTCAACTCAAGACCAGCCATATAATAATAATAAAAGTCACAGGAAAAAAAGGTTTCCTGCAACCTTAAACTGTACCTCATATAAAAGCTTTGAGAGTCTAGAATTGTTCCCCACAGGCCCAAATCACACTTCTGACTTCACACAAGACGTGGTCAGCAAGTTACATTCTTGCACATTTCATATATGGCCACCTGCCCCAAGCATCCCACAACTATCACAGAAGTTCACAGGATGACAGATATTTCCAGTACATTATTACATTAAAAGTAGTTCACATTATAATATTAGCAACTCATTCGACTAAATACATAAAATACATTAGAATATAATAATTTTGGTAGACAACTTGCACTATAAAAAAGCAGCTGCTTCTTTACCTTTGTACTGGCACACAGCAATTTTAAAGAGCTCTTTTTACTGTAACCTGGCCATGAGTTTAATGTACAAGTTTCTCAGAAATAGGAAAATAATGTTTACCAAAAGCAATATTCAAATCCCTGACAACAGTACTGTCTGAAGTATTGTAAATACAGCACCACTACAAGTATCAGAGATGGAACAGATATAGCTTTCTACACACTCTAACTCTAGAATGAATAAAACTAGGCCACCCACTGCATGCCAGCTCTTACTACCTACACCTGAAAAATTTGTTCCAAAATGTTCCATGTTTCCACTACAGGAGCATTGCAGAGGTACCACATTAAACCCTTGGGAAGGGAATGATGGACGGAAAGATGACCTTAATTGTTCTTATTCAATTCACTCTGGTTAATAATGCATGGCCTTCAGAGACTCTAGAACAGTGTTTCTCAACCAGTGGTACAAGTACCCTCAAGAGCACTTGAGAGAAGTCTGGGGGGGGGAGGGGTACTTCAACACAACTGAAATTTGGAGAAAACTGAATTTTTGTTTTAAGTTTTACAGTGCTTTATTATTTTTGTACTTTTTACACCCAAAAATTTCACTGCCCACCCAGCTATGATTAAGTTGTTTAAACAAATGTGTTGTAATGGTAGAAAAAATTGTGTGTGTCTGAAAACTGTAGGTATTGGGGGTACTTAGTATTTTAAAGGGGTACTTTATAAAAAAAAGTTGAGAAACACTGCTCTAGAACAGGGGTCTCAAAACTCCTGGCCCACGCATCATCCCTAGTTGGAGTAATTGCTCAATCTTTCCTGGGGGCAGGATACTATCGATTATCATTTCCCAAGTCCTGCCCCTTCCTATCATCACTTTGCTCACTCCCCCCATGTCACCTGTCCCATAAGGATGCAGTTTTGTCGACCACCAAGGAGCCTGACACAGTGTGACAGCAGAGATAGGACCACATGCACTTCTCACAGCAGCAGGAACCTTGGGGAAGCAGAGCACATTCAATGGGCGCACCTACTTGCCCGTGGCTCCCGCCACCACAGGAAATGTAGGGGGTCTGACCACTGTTGTGGTGCTAGCCACCCCCCCCCCCCCCACAATCCCCGAAGCCACGTCTTCGGGGAAAGGGTGCCATGAGGGAAGAGAGCGGGGTAATGGCAGGAAAGTGTGGGACTTGGGATGGTAATGGACAGCTCCCACCCCCCCTTTGGTGCAAGATTGCAAACTTACACTAGCTGGGGATAGACCATGGGCCAGGAGTTTGAGACCCCTGCTCTAGAAGGAGCCCAGCAGAGCAAGGGGTCAAAATAGTAATGGACCAAGTTGTAATTTTTAATTAAATATGTTGCATGATACTACACTTATCTATAGGCCAGGCCACACTACTGTTGCAGAATGAAGCACCTCTTGAGAACCTGATAGTATAGATGCCTAAAAGTTACACAGCAAAAGTAAGTCTTATCTTCTCTCTCTGCCTCTTTTGCTATTGTGAAATGACTTACTTGTCAGTGTTCTGGTGCATTAACTAGCACCTTTTTAGAAAAGGATGCTTAAATGGAGAAGGGGAAGAGAAAGAGAAGAGTGAGAATATCAAAGAAAAAAAGGTTAGGGCTTTTTTAAGCAAACATTTTTAAGCCACACCATTTAAAAAAAGAAAAAAAAGAACATGAAACAAGTAGCTCAAAAATCTGTCATTAATTTTAAAAGATCAACTATGAATTCTTCAAGTTAAATAATTTATAAATTAGTATAAAAACATCAGTCTACTGAGCTAAGTAAGAAATCAACACAAATCCATTTTTTTGCTACAGAAGATTAAGTTATTTGAATCAGGGGTACAGTTACTGTGTGTCATGCATACCTGTTTGTTTGGGAATGCTCTGATGCAACGGGTCTGATACTTCAGACTTGACTCTCTTCTTTGCTGGACATAACCCATGTTCCGCAAATCCCATACTAAAACTCTCCGACCTGCAGTCCCCACAATAAGTCTATCTCCAGACACAGAGAGAGTGTACACCTTTTCAAAAGAAGTTTACACAAATATTACAACACGCCACTTCAATTAGCCTGGATATCCACATTTTATCATCAAGTGATGAATTAACCAAAAATCAGTCCAATTAAAAAGCAGATGGACCTCTGCAATTAAGTAAAGCTATACTTTTTTTTCAGCCTGTAGTTTAAATGCTGGATGAATTGCAATAATCTGTAGGAACATAGCTGAACTGGTAGTGCAAAGCATAAAATTGCAAATACTGCCTCAACTCCAAGCCCTAGTGTATAAATTTAAATGCAACTTTTATATTATAGCATTGAATGCTGTACTGGAATTTAGCTACTATGTACATATCACATTTAAGACTATAATCAATGTTATTCAAATTATCTTATTTCTTATCTCAGTAAGATCCACCCCCAGCAAGTTTGTTATTTCTGCCTTCATCTACTGTTACCCATGTGTAGAGTTTCTGACTGTGACATGTCAGTCATGACATAATAGAAAATTTCAGACTAAAACAGTAATTTGCAAAAATTATGAATAACTGAAAGAGAAAAAAGATTATGAGTAAAGACAAGTTCCAAATTGAATAATGTGCACAAACCTGCTGACAATATACTGCGTACAGATGTAGTCTCCTCATCTCAAAAAAGCATTAGAAAAGGTTCAGAGAAGGGCAACTAAAATGATATGGAGTTTGGAAGGTCCATATGAGGAGAGATTAAAGAGACTAGGACTTTTCAGCTTGGAAAGGGGGAGACTAAGGGGAAATATGATAGAAGTATATAAAATCATGATGTGGAGAAAGTGAATAAGGAAAAGTTATTTACTTGTTCCCATAATATAAGAATTAGGGGCCACCAAATTAAATTAATGAGTAGCAGGTTTAAAACAAATAAAAAGAAGTTCTTCTTCACACAGCGCACAGTCAACCTGTGGGACTTCTTGCCTGAGGTGGTTGTGAAGGCTAGGACTATAACAAGGTTTAAAAGAAAACCTCCATGAATTTATCTAGTTAAATCCATCAATGGCTATTAGCCAAGATGGGTAAGGAATGGTGTCCCTAGCCTCTGTTTGTCAAAAGGTGGAGATGGATGGCAGGAGAGATCACTTGATCATTACCTGTTCGGTTCACTCCCTCTGGGGCACTGACCACTGTCGGCAGACAGGATACTAGGCTGGATAGACCTTTGGTCTGACCCAGTATGGCCATTCTTATGTTCTTGTAATATTAACCCTGTAGACTATTTAGACAGTACTCTACCAAATATTTTTCTTTTTTTTAAAAATGCTCTCAGACATGAGCTTTGTTAATCAAAAGATAGTATCATTAAGGGGTATGCTGTCAAGAAAAATAATATTAAAACCTGTTTTCAGAGAGACTGAGCAACCACAATTCTAAATGAAGTCAGAGAAAAGCTAGTTGGCACATCTGAATTTAAAAAAAAAAAAAAAAATCTGTCCATAAAGTACAATGCTACTCTGATAAATGACATTATGAATGCATCTACACTGCACCCATAGCTTGAAATAAGCTACACAATTTAAGCTACGCAAATTGCGTAGCTCATTTCAAGTGTATTTCAAAATAGCTTATTTTGTAATTTGGCGCTGTCTATCCAGAACCAAATTTCAAAATAAACCACTATTCCGAAATGTCCCCCACTCCTCATGGAACGAGGCTTACAGGGATTTCAGAATAGTGCACCTGTTATCTCGAAAGATATTTTGAAATACGGGTGTGCTGTCAAGACACAGAATAGCTATTTCGGGATACCAGAAGTATCACAAAATAACACCGCAGTGTAGACGTATCCTATGAGGGCTCATGTTTATTGTTTTCTCAATAACTTTAGAACAGAAACTTTTAAGTTTGCAAGAGACTGGGTTTCTCACTATCACATGTGTACAATCAATCTGGGATCTGAAAGAAAAAATAAAATCAGGTTTGGTTTCTTTTGTCTCCCATCACCAATAAAGATTCTGCAATCAGAATTCAATTAAGCATTCTGACGAAGCATAGCTAGGACAAAATCCGGCTATACCACAGCTGTGTGATGACACTGGAATATTAACAAGAGGCAAGGAGTAAAACCAACTTTTGCTAAAGCAAGTTAACATGGGCTAAATATATAACATTCTAACATGCTGTCAGGATCTCATTAGAACTGAAAAAATATACCACTTATGATGCTGAATTTTGACATCTAGTTTTGCTATACAGATAGAAAAGTCAACTTCATTTTCTGATTTCATGTACCATTCGAGATGCTATTGAATTTTGCCTAACACCGTAAGGAATTTTGATAACACTGTATGTCAGCGCTTTGTAAAAGTTTGTACAAAACCACCTTTGATCCTAAACTACCTGACATGGTCTTCTATGTACTATACTACCTACAGTCAGGCATGCTGTCTTGCTAGTTAGCTAGTTTCTAAAACCATGTTTGAATAATTGAAGTCTGTCCTTGCTTTTCAGTGAGTTGACTCTCTAATGTTCAGTCTACCTACAATCTGTCAGAAATTTCTAAAGAAAAATTAAATTGCCCAATCACATTTGCCTTTTGTCTATGAAAGGGGCCAGAAACTTAGGAGCCAGGACAAGCATTTTAACAAAATTCAGTTTTAAACATGGATTAAATACGTCCCAAAAGTTTTATAGACCAGTCAAGAAACTACTCCACTTCAAATTGTATAATGAAAAGAATAGTCTACTTTTATATGACAGTCAAAAGGAGTTATATATTTTAGATAAATGATCACTTGTGACTACTACATAAAATGTGATGCAGGTATAAACAGACATTCACACAAACAATATAAATTTTCACAGACATAGGAACAATCACATTAAGAAGATTAAACATCCTAAATCTTCTTTACAAACTGGTGTCATACCTGTATAATAAGCATTCTTACAACACCTCACAATCATAAATCAAATACAACCACTGTCATGCAGTTGACTAGATGTACACATTTATCAAAGACAGTATTAAAAAGCGACATAATGAATCTTGCTGAACCAATAAGCAGCTTGACTCAGGGTGCCTGTCCATTATACAATATTCTTGTCAGCAATTTATCATAGTTCTTTATATACTATGTATATATATAAAAAACTAGAAATATTGCAATTATTTTATTCAGAATAAAGTGCTTACCAGAAATATTCAGCTGTGTTGTGGCAAAAATAGCAGCTATTTAGATGCAACATAGAACATAATGATAGCTCTAACATGTATAGTCTAAAAGAAAAGGTTGAATTCAATAGTAATGCAAAACCATAAAGTGTTCTTTAAAATAGCTAGCATCTAGTTATAAACATGGTATAATAATAAACAGAAAAGGGACAACAGCAGATGTTCTGTGCTAATGCTGAAATTCAATTTAGCACAAAAATTATTTAAATGATTTAGTCCCAACTTTCACACAAAGTAATTTTTTTCATATTACTAATTTCTCCCACCATCTAATTTTCCACACATTATAAAACTACCACAGAATTCAAAACTATTGGGGCCTTTGGATCTCTAAAAACTCCCAGAATGCAGAGGTGTAGCAGATCGCTACTGAGGCAGAGAGGTGGAATTGTTTGGGAAAGAGCGTACAACACATCCTTCAATACATCTCACCAAAGCCAGTATTATCAGTCCTATTCCATAAGCTGAACGTTTTCTTCATTTGTCTCAACGTACAAGAATTTGATTTGTTTACCTAAGACTATGAAAGAAGTATTGAAAAAAGTAGAGATGTAAAAATGTGGCTAAAAATGTAACCGTGCAACTGCTAAGAGTCAGAACGCTCACACATGCTGCAGAGCCCACAGAGAAGCCTCCCTGAGAGGCGGCTTCACTGCAGGCTCTGTACCCGGCTCCCAGGGAGCCAGCAGGTACCATGCGGGGATGGAGGGGGAGGGGGATAGAGGTTGGGGGGCAGGCAGCCCTCCACAGATGGGGCAACTCCGGCAGGCTCCACGGGGCTGGAGCACCTCTCTGCCCAGGGCGGGCAGGGATCTGCCCCAGCCTCTACCAATTAACAGAAATCGGTAAGCCTCACCCATTAAGGGAGGGCTACTCAATACGGAACCTGTGGGCAGTATGCGGCCCGCAGCCTGTTTGTTTGCGGCCCGCAGTGCGGTTTGGGTTTACGCAGGGCTCAACATGCAGCTCGTGGGTGGGACTTTTGAATGTGGCCTCCACTGAGAACACACTCCATAATGGCAAGTCAATATAATGGTCTTCTCTTGATATGCGTTTTGGTAGTTCAATTCCTGGACTGCCATTGCTCATTAAAAGTACTGCATATGGGTTAAAATCGGGTAAATATTGAATTTTATTAATATCAGCAGAACTGACTTAAATGGGGCCTGCGTGTTGTTTAGTTTTGCCTTAAACTTTGTATTCATGCCCGTCAATGTGAAGGAAACTATTTGCATATATATTTGCATGTACTTGCAAACACATATAAGTTGCAGCCCTCAGTATCTGCAGTGAGTATCCTTGTGGCCCCCAAGGCTTCCAAAGTTGAGTAGCCCTGCATTAAGGTAAACTTTTACATCCCTAAGAAAAAATTCTGGAATCCTTAAACTAAGGATTTCCATAATAATCTTCACAGACTAGCTACTGACTGATACTATCTACACAACACTATACACCAATGGTCCCCAACCATTTGGAGCTCCCGGGTGCCAAAGGGTGGGATCACTCGCACGCCCAGGGGCGGGGCCGCGCATACGCCACACCCCCATGAGCCACCCCCATGAGCCACGTGCCTGGGGCCAGCAACCCCATGTGCCGCAGGGCCTCCCATTCGCTGCAAGCCTGGGGCCGGTGCCCTCCAGAGCCGCGCGCCCAGGGCCAGAACCCCATAGCCGTGTGCCTGAGGGAGGGACGGCCAATTTGACACGTTCCTGGAGCCAGGGTGGCCAATTCGCCACGCGCCCAGGACCGGCGCTCCCCATGTGCCGCGCACCCGGGGCGCAGGCAGCCAATTTGCCCGGGGCCGGCGCTCCCCATGCGCCATGCGTCTGGGGCTGTAGCCGCGTATGCGCAGCGCACCTGGGGCTGGCACCGTGCATGAGACACACGCCCGGGGCAGGGTCAGCTCCGAGCACTTGGCGGGTGCACACAAATGCGGGCACCATGGCGCCCGCAGGCACCATGTTGGGGACCACTGCAATACACCAAAATATGTTTCCACTTAGTCCTGGTCTGTACTACAAAATTACTTCAATATGAATAATTGTACAGTACCTGAGTGACTTAGTTATTCTGACCTAAGCACTGTCGACAGCAGTATGACTGTGGCGGAGCTTCTCCCACCACACAGCTATCACCTCAGGTGGAGGTGGAATTATTAACCCAAAGGGAAAGCTCTCTCCCATCATCTTAAAACATCTTCATTGCAGTTACTGTAAATCTGTAGTGTAGACTTGCCCTTAGTGGTTATTTCTCATTAGTCGCATAATACACAAGTTTCAGATCCTATAACAGCAATAGTGTTAAGGTAGGACATTTCCTATGGGCTACGGACTGTGCCGCAAGACATCCTCTCACCCAGTAAACTGACTAAAAGGAAATGCCTTGCATGAAAAATATTAATTCTTAACCAATCACAGGATGCATTATATATAGATGAGATATATATATATATATAGATATATATATAGATATAGATATAGATATATATATATATATATATATATATATATATATATATATATATATAGTTTAATAGATGAGAGTATACAGTTAATATTAATTTATATAACAGTTACTGTTTAAATACAAACCTTCTCAGGTTGAGAGAAAGTTCCTGCATTGCAAGGAGTTCTGGGATCCCACAATTTGACTGTTTGATCCCAACTTCCAGTCACCATCACATTCACCTCTGGACAATATTCAACACATCTGATAGGAGCGTCATGAGCGCCAACTAGGTTTTCTGTAAGAGAATATATTAGATGTAACTGTACTAGTTCCACTAAAATCCACAATTGCTTGAATGAAGGGTGCAGAACAATACTCCAGAAGTAAAAATTGTAATCTGTAATTCACTAATGTGTTGGCATGCTGAGACATCTTTTAAAGAGTGCTTGGTCTTCTGATCTTTGTAATCACTACACTTTAAAAAGCGTTAAATGTAGACTGTCTAGATACTGCCTGAGATTTAAGGGAGCTTAAGCGTATTAGGCAGTCATGTGGATATTTTCAGAAGCATAAAGGGAAGTTAAGGTGCCCAACTGTGATTGACTCTCAGTGGGAGCTGAGCACCTAAATCTTAGGGTCTTTTGAAAATTTTAGCCATTGACTGTGTATTACAAAAGTTTAATCAGCGTAAATGTGGGAAAACCATACTAGCTCATGGCTTGCCACTTGTGAGTAATTAGGCACTCCTAACAAAAGGTGACAATGAAACAGCCATAATTCATTTCACATCTACCTATCAGATAATACAGAAAAACAGTATGAGGTTTTAAAGTTGTATTGGTACTCTCCCTATAAAACCTGGCTCCTTTGTCATCATAATTTAAATGTCTTTGAACAGAAAGGAAAATTCTAACTAGTAAGATTATAGAAACTTCTGTACAGTTCCTTTAAAAGTCTTCTCAGACATAAGGTCCAAAAATAAAAGACCCTGCATGTGTCCTTCTGGAAAACTGAGAAGGGTACCATCCTCTTCCAGTGTCACTTTGCAACCATGAAAAATAAAATCTTAATCACATTCTTGGAGAAGGACTCAGTATTGTCCATCTTCTTCTAACTCCAGCTAGAGTTGGAAGACGAAGGGAAAATAAACATTTTTCTGACAGGAAAAGGAAAATGGCAAGCTGTTTGACAGTGCTCTGAAGTTTGAATGTTCTCTCACAGAAACCAATTAGTAAGCAGAGTGTTAAGTGAGACAGTAAAGGGGACATGATAAAACTGCATTTATCAGAAGTATCAACACTACAGCTAGTATGCATGCATATACTCACTAAATGTATAAAACATTATTTTAGAGTTGAAAATGTAAACATTAGATAAAAGAAAAAAATCATGGTTATTGCAGGCAAAGCTAGTATCACAAATCTTAATTCTGGCATTACCTAACTTTTGGGTGCTTGACTTGCAACCTTCATAATGTAGGGTTTTATAGAGTATATAAATTACCACAGTGCACATATTAATGTAATGAGATGAAGCTAGTGGATAAATAACTTTATGCAACTCTTTTGAGACCACAGGGTTCATTTTGCTTAGAGTTGTCTATGGCTAATTAAAGGTTTAATATAGCTACTACCTTCACAAAATGTAATAATATATGAAAGTAAATGGAGCTTCTCCAATTATACCTGTAACTGGTGTCTTAAAACATACACTTCAATACGAAGAGGGTTCATGAATCAAACAGCTTTTATTCTTTAAGCCAATAACCACAATCTAAGAAACCACAGCCATATACTATTTCATTTATTTTCAATTAGTTTATTCTAAAATTCAAACAAACTCATCTCGTGATCTGTTCATTTAAAAATCATCTGTTACAGCATTTAGCCATCTTACCTTGGTCCGTGTTCAAATCATGCATTTTCAACTGCTGATCTAATCCTCCACTCCAGGCATGTGTAGGATCCTGTGAAGAACGAAATTCTGCTTTAACATATGTGTTCACTTTTCTTAGCTTAAGTAAGTGGCACAATTTCACACTTAACCTCCTGGGCACATTAAAGTACCTCCTTTCTTGCTGAAGATGGGAATTCATTGTTAGAAGGGGTAGTTGTGAAGGTCCTGAACTTACCACACGGGTAGACTATGGCATCCTTCAGACCTTCTAAAAATCAAGTTGAGAATTGTTTAGAATGAAAGGGTTTTACAAGATTAGGTGGAGGGCTTTCGTTTCTGTAAAATAATATAATTAGATAGAAAACTTTTTTCCCCATTTTTATCTGAATTCATGACACATGCAGACTCTTCAAATGACTGTCAATGAAGGCTAATGGTACTATTAACATATGGTGTGTTCATGTACAAGGGACACCTTCACGACCCAAACAGCCTCTTGTAGTTACATTTAGCTCTTAGGAGGCCTGTTTGTTTTCCCCCCTCAGCGAGATCACTGTCATAGCCTTGTTGAGGAGAAGCCAAAGTCTATTTTACAGAAGTACCTCTCCCTTCAATAAAAGGCATTAAGGTTCTTCCTTCAGAGACCAGATAAAGTCCCAAAACAAACTGTGGAGTGTGGCAGCAGCCCTTCTGCTATAAAGTCACAGGCTTCTCCACTGCCACAACAGTTTTTGCAGTCTTGTTCAAGGTCTCTCCCAGGCCTGCCTATCCGGAGAGATTTTGCCTAGTTCAGGCTCTCTGGAAGCTCCCCTCCTACAGAGTCTCTGTCCTTTCTCATCAGAAACTTCCCCAACTGAGCTCTCAAAAGCCTTTTTTAGGCCCAGGTGCTCCGTAGTTAAATGTCTTCCAGTTACCTGGGCCTGGTCATACTAAATAGTGTTGATAAAAGGCAGCTTTTGATGACAAAATAATGAACACGTACACACTGCTATGCTCCTCCTACCTGGACAGCTCTCCTTTGGTGACAAAATACAACCAGCTTGATAAGTAGCATATAGCTTTTAGTTGCAAAGTTAGATTAACAAAGCGCTAGCATTCATTACTTCGCCATAACTGGTCTCCACAAGGTATCCCATAGTGCTCACCGTGGCCACTCTGCTCACTGTTTTGAATTCTGCCTCCTGGCATCCAGCTACACCATCATGAACCTCTCCCCTTTCAAAGCCACAGGAAGCTCAGTAAAGAAAGCTCACATAGGATTGTAGCAACAGGTACAAAGAGTAGGAAAGAGACTCCTATGCTGTACAAAGCTGGAAAGGGAGGCAGGGGCTGATGGAGTGTACCCCTCTCCTCACTGATGAGCCAGTTTCTGCTGAGCTGGGGTGGGAAGTTAGAGGGACAACAGCTATCTGTGCACCAGCTTCTCTCTTAGGATTGGTTGCTCCCAGTTGCTTTAAGAATTTAAAGAGACAGCATGCCCTCCTTTTCTCTCTCTCTCTCTCTCACTCACTCACTCACTCACTCACTCACTCACTCACTCACACACACACACACACACACCAACCACAATACTGTGTCTGTCTTGTGTGCGCACACAAGCACTCCATACCGCACACTCTCCCACACAAACACACACACTTCTATAGGCTTGTGTTAGACCCAAACTGACACAGCTGAACACTATCAGTGCAGGATCCATGATTTCAGATAGAAATGACTGGGCTGCAGTTTAGGGCAGCTAAAAAACAGCTGCAATCTAGTAGGATACCTATGGAACAATGGGATTGGGAAATCTTCACTTTATGATGTTGCGCCAGTCCCCGTGAGCCATGTCAAACCCTTCTCAAAGCACCCTGCAGCCAGTTGCATGGTAGGATAGCTACCTACAGTAAGCTGCCCTTTGTATCAATGCAAGAGCTGCTACCGCACATGCCATCCACTGACACAAGGGGCATAGTGTGAGCATTCAACAGCAGTTTAATTACAACAGTGGCTATATGTCAATAAATCTCTGTAGTGTACACAAAACTCCTTAGGTAGTCAACTGTCCTAAGGAAGATCAGGGTTGGCTCACGCCCTTCAGTGGAGCCTGTCACAAGAACACCTGGCATCCGAGTCACAAAAAGGGCAAGCCATCTGACAGTACCTTTTAAAGTAAATCTGGGAACCAGAACCACAAAAACAATAGGAACAAATATGGGTTTTTTTTACTTTTTAAAAGCTGACTGCATTTCAAGCAATCACTGTCCACTTTAAGAGATTAAAGTAGTTTCTATGTACCTTTTATATAGAACTAGAATCTAAGAGACAAAATGACACACTTACATAAAATGCACAGTCAAGCACAGCTCCTGAATGTTGATACTTGAGTCTCATGGTGTTAGCAGGTACATCATAGAGACGAACAGAAGTATCCCAAGATGAAACAAGGAGAAACTGAGACGTATTAGGACTAAACTTTACAGATGAGATACCATCTTCGGGCGGTTGGTTTAATTTAAATTCGTTTGACCCAGTCATCTGAATGAAGATTATAGAAAAGTTAGTTGCAATTACAAAAATTAACTGGAGTAAGAAGTAGCAAGTTTGCAGAATAGTCAATACAGCTAAAAGTTCAAAACATCCTTTTGAAAATAGTCCTGTTTATTATTTTATAGCGCCTAAATGTGTGCTAGGCACTACATAGAAATAAAAAAAGAATAGTTCCTGACCCCAAACTGCTTCTCACCCAGAGTCTTGATCATTAAATATGTGCACTGAACTCACTGGTTCAAAAAAGAATTACATAAATTCAGGGAGGTCATGTTGGAGCTATTGGCCAAAATAATCAGGGACACAACCCTATGCTCTGTGTCCCCTTAAACATCCAGCTGCTAGAGGCTGGGACTGGAACACAAGTGGGGATGGGAATGACTAGTTGACTATCCGATAAGAAAATGCTTATCAGATAATCGACATGCTGGTCAACTAGTCGCTCCCCCCACCCTTGCTGCCTATATCAGAAAGAGGCAGCGGGGGGAAGAGGGTGTAGGAGAGGGTGCTTCCAAAGCAGCAGCACTGCATGGAGGAGAGGCCAGACCCCAGGCTCCATGCAGCACTGCCTCTTTGAAATGCTGTGTGCAGCCCAGGACCAGCTGGCAGTCCCCAACTGGCCCAGGCTGCATGTGGCATTTCAAAACAGCAGCACCGCATGGAGCAGAGAGTCAGCTATGGACTCCCCTGCTGACCCCGGGCTCCATTAGTGCTGCCGCTTTGAAACACCGTGTGGAGCCTGACGCCAGGCTCCCTGTGGCACTTTCACCTTTGAAGTGTAGTGTTCACGTCAAAGGTGGAGAAGCCCTTATCAACTAATTGAATAGTCAATGCAAATTGCATCGACTATTCAATTAGCCAATTAATTTAAATTTTACATCCCTAAACACAGGGATGGATCACTCTATAATTGTCAGGTTCTTTTTGTTCCCTCTGAAGTATCTGGCACTGACTATTGTCAGAAGACAGGATACTGGGTTAGACAGATCACTGGCCTGACTCAGTATGGCCTTTCTTACATTCTTATGACATACATAAGTATCTTCCAGATCAGAGATTAAATATTTGATAAGACAGAAGTGGCAATCAATAGGGACTGAATGAGGCAAAAAACCAAGTTTAC
Source organism: Pelodiscus sinensis (assembly GCF_052426305.1). Lineage (NCBI taxonomy): Eukaryota > Metazoa > Chordata > Testudines > Trionychidae > Pelodiscus > Pelodiscus sinensis. The sequence goes on from NC_143059.1 coordinate 54,882,727, forward strand.
AGCAACATAACAATCTAAGCAAATGCAAATTATGGATGTGGTTGTAAAGTTTTTGGCGTTCTTTTAGCTTCCCCTCCCCACCACAGTAAGTATTTAAAAAAAGAGTAAATATCCTAGACTCACTTATTAAGGGCACTACAGAAGAAGTACATTTTGCAGAAGAACATAAATAATGCATAACAGTAGCATGATGAACCACCAAAAGAAGGGCATGACACAAATGCATAGGAGTTGGCATTAAAAAAGTAACATGAGACAAAGACCAGCATCTTTGATAGAACAGAAGGGCCCAATATCTTGTTGTCTATTAAAGGAAAAGAACCAAAATGTCAGTACACAAACTGCTTCAAACACTGGTAGCATTCTCAGAAGCTTCAAGGAAGTCTAGTTACATTATTTATAAAGCAACACTACTGCTCCAATAAATTCAAAGACCATTTTAACTTGTTGGCGTATTTCCATAGCATAGACAGTCACATAAACAGAGAGACAGTTAGGTAGATAGAAAACAAAGGAGAGGTCAGATAGTCCAATATTGATTTAACTGACAAGAATCAGAGATTCAAGATACAATTGGTGGGTTATGAAGATAATTTCAGCAGTTATATTTGGGTAAACTGAATATGGGATATATAGATATCAGGAAGCCAAGAAAGAAGTCGTTTCAATAACAAAACCAGGTGATTAGGGAATGCGCAATACTTTTATCTGTTGAGGCATAGAGGAATGATTGGATTTTGTGAATGCTTCAGTGAAAATGAAGAAACAGCAAGAAAATTTAATACCTAAACACACATGTATGTACAAAACATTATGATTTCAAATAATGTATTAGAGAATTATCCTTTGCCAGGAGAGGTAGGGGACACTAATAGATATTTCCAGAGGAAGGGACTGATTTGTGTTTAGATTCCTTTGAGGGGGCAAATGGAAGACTGGGAGTTATTTAGTGGAAAAAGGAGAAATTCAGAGTGAGTGCTTATGTACTGTTTGGGAGTAGAAAAGTTCCTGGGGATGGAAAATCATGTTGAGGCTGTTTGAGGAAGGGAGCTTAGGAAGGCTGTTGTAGGTGAAACACTGCACAGCACTGAGAACACCCAGTGGGATCAGAGGGACCGTGTACAGCTCGGCACCTAAGATGCAAATCAGAGACTGTGTGTATCGTCTGGGAGAAACACCCAGCTACATGCCTAGGACGGCATTTGAGGACTGTATATGAAGGCTTCCAAAAAGGCGGACGCTAGACAGAGAAGTGAGGAGGGGATACCCAGCTAATGGGATGGGGAGCCTGCCAGCAACTAAGATGCAATTGTGGAGGGAGTCTCCAGAGACTGAAACTGGGAACCAGAAGGCCCATCCGCGATTTCGGGTATGAAAGTAAGCAGGGCTTGACAAATTAGTCAATCTACTTGCCTGGAGCGAGTAGATTTTAAGCCAGCACAGCACCGCAGCACAATCAGCACATGTGCAGAGCGGTCTGCGCATGCGCATGCCAAACTGCACAGCTGGCGAGCACGGCTCGCCGCCGCTTGTCAAGCCCTGGAAGTAAGGATGTTAATTGCAATTATCTGGCTAATGGTGTAGTCAACACAATCTGTATTAACTACACGATTATTCGATAAGGACTCCTCTGCACAGCCACAACAGGGATAGCTCCAGGAGCTGGCTCGAGCTGGGACTGAGCAGTCCTGGCTCCTGCCAGCTCCATGAGCCACCCATGCTGTGACTCTGCATTTTAAATGTAGTAAGAGCCACCAGGCTGCCTATGATAGAAGCAGCAGGGGAGGAGCAGCACCACAGAGATGGTGATCGGGGAACCGACTTTTAAGACGGCTACCCCCAGCACCAGTTACTGTCTCCCCCGCTTGCTTATGCTTATATCGTGTAGTTGACTACTCGCTAACATCCCTATGTGGGAGCAGAGGCTGGAGTTCAAGGGGAAGGGGATGCCCTGCCTGGGACTAGAGATATGGGAGGGGAGGCAGAGACTAAAGAGAAGATACCCAAGACGAGAACCCAAGAGCCATACATCTGGAACAACACTGAGGGGGGGTCTTCTGTGGGAAAAGGCAGGGGACAAGAATGTGAGAGTGTACCTGGAGCATGTATGTGTGAGTGCATGTGTGGAGACTGGGAACTGGATTTGTGGGGCTACCTATAATGGCTGAGGATGGGTGGCACCCAGAATGACACGGGTGACCAAGTGCAGCAGCTGGAATTAAGGGAGCCTGCAGGCAACCCCGGCTCAATTAAGAGGGCAACGGTGTATGGAAATTGATAGAGGCACCCACAACCAGGACTATAGATTTGTGTGGAGTCTCGAAACATGGGAGCAAGCTTGTAACCACCATAGGATAGAGGTTGGGGATATGCAGAGGTTAGGAGGAGACAGAAACAGACCAGGGTCCCTGTGTGGAGGCTTGGATGGCAGAAGGAGCCTTGGAGAAGTTGGGAACCAGGACCTGAGAAGGCCCCCTTGGAGAAGAGGAAGACTGGGGGGGGGGGGGGTGGGAGGAAGGAAGCAAAACCTGACAGGAGACCCTCCAGGGAAGAGGGTCTAGGGCAGTGGGGCCGGTGGAGGGAATCTGGGCGGAAGGGCTTCAGAGGAACCAGGACACGGCAGGGCAAGGCTCCAATGATGTGCTGCAGGGGAGATGGAACCCGCGGAGCGAGACAGGGCCCCATGGGCTGCGGGGGCTGCAGAGGGAAAGGGCCCGGAACACGACACGGAAGGGGCCCCGTGAGGAGAGCCTCGGGGGAAGTGGCTCGCTGTGGGGGAAGCCTCGAGGATACAAAGCGGGGGAAGGGAGTCTAAAGGGGACGGCCCCAAGCTGGGGAACGTCGGGGACCGGAGCTGGGAGCAGACGGGTTCGGGGCCCGGCTTGGACACGCTCCCTGCTCGCCGGGGCGAATCGTTCCCCTGCGGGGGCGATGAAAAGGCTGAGGCGGCCTCCCGAGCCGGCGCGGCGGCGCAACCAGGCTGCCCAATCTAGGCCCCAGGCCCCGCCGCGCCGGCCCCCCAGCTCTCTATTTTGCGCCATTCCCCTGACCCAGACAGCCCGGCCTACCTTGCTGGCTGTGCCGTTTATAGCGCCTCGGGGCCTGCCACCAACCGCCACTGCTCAGCGCGCGCGCGCCGCGTCCGCCTGCTCCCAACGCAGCCTCGCCCCCACACCGCGCGGGCCCTTCGCATTGGCGGGTTTGAATGACGAAAGCTACCCATCCCGGCATGCCCCGCGTGCAGAGGTGCCACTACAACTCCCAGCATGCAACGCGTTAGCCTACGCCGGCGGCTTTTCCTTGCGAAGACTGCATGTCCCAGTGTGCCACAGGCAAAGCGTACGCAGGTGGAGCCGGTCTCTGGATGGGGCATGGCATGCTGGGACTTGCAGTGTGCGCGTCTCGGCCACTTCTGATGCTAGCGGAGTAGCCGTCTTTGACCAAGGGATTCTCTTTTGCCTAGGTGCTTCTGGGATATAACGAAAACGGATTGTGCTGCTCTGACTGGAGTGGCTGCTGCTCTCCTTTGGGAGCAGGGAAGCTGTTAATAAAAAATAGCTGTTGAACAGTAGTGAAAGGTTAAGAACAAGCAGCTAAAGTGGGGATCACACTCCACCCGCGCACAACTCCATGCACTGGTTAGCTGCACCCATGCTCCATTGTTATCAAAGAATCAGCTGTATTCTTCTTGCACCCATCCACCCACGGGGAAGGCATAAGCGGAGAAAGACCCACTCCTCATATTCCAGCTCTTGCTCCTTCTTTGCATCTGTCCTTAAACCACCAATTCCAATAGTAGCTGGGTTCCATTAATACGATTAATTTTCATTTTGTTTGCTTTTTGTATTTACATTTATTTATATTATAATTCGGAGTCTTAGCAAAACCAGTTGCATTAAAACTGGACTTGTAGGACTCTCTGTTTTCCTTTTCTTCTTCCTTTGAAAACAAGTGCGTCAGCTGAAAATGCATCTTCCTTCATTTTTCTCTTCTTCTCTACTGTTACTTAGGTCTCTAAAGAGAGATTATTCAACTCTTTAAAAACTTTGTGGGACACGCTTTGTACGATAGTCACTCCTCTAAATGGAGTAATATTATTCCATTTGTTCTCTTCATGTCACTGATGTAGCTTTATCATGCCCCTGGCAGTTTTAAGCGATTTCGTTTCTCTCCCACTCTCTTTAGTTTATATATATATATATAATTGGGTTTTATTCATGAGAAATACAAAGAACAATTAGCCTTTCAGATAAAGGTCAAATTTGATTTAATTGGAAATGAATTAGAAGCGTCTGCTGCTAGCAGTAAGAAGGCGGTTTATATAAAATAATGCGAGAGAACTGAATCTTACACACAGGTTTCTTGTGTCTTAATACCACAGAGTATCAAAAAGTTTCAAAATGGAAAGGGTGGGGGAGTGACTCTGATTATAACGTTCCTTCAGTCGATCCGGAATTAGTACTGGTTGCCCTCCGGTTCAGTCCTGGGAGGAAGCAGCTTCACCTAGCACCAATGTAAAGAGTGCAAAGCAGCCAAATCCACACCAATGTAGTCTCGCTGCTTCAAATATGTCTGCGTCTGACCAAACTAACAAGGGTAATTATTGATGGACAATAGAAAAGGCGTCCTTTCATTTCTCTAGTTTGGAGGAGTAGATCAAAGGGTTATTTAAAAATGTTGGGAGGGGGGATATTTTTATTCAGAGTGAACCTCGAGTGAGAATATTTTAGTTTATTTTTCATTTTCCTTAATATAATTCAGTGAAGGCGACTACTTATGTATGCGTGTATTTACAGAGAAAGCATGGTCTGATTGTGATCATAAAAAGCTTTTGAGATGCAATAATAATGAAATAAAACTTAACATAAATTTCAGCCGGTTATTACAGTGTATTTCGGAAATAATATTAACACGCAAAATACATCGGAATTATGCAAGAATCGAGAGGCAAAACGTTGTCAGTGAATTCTGATTGTTTTAATGCCAAACCAGGGCAAAAATTAAAGATGATAATGTGATTAAATGATCCTGCATCCTAGCAAAACATGTGTTTAATTTTCATCTGAGCCATTACCCGGAGCCCTTCACTATACAGTAGTTTATTTGATTTGATACCCCAAAACACTCTAAATTTTTTTTAAAATATTTCGTGTTACATGAAAGGAAAGATTCTGAGACTTTTCATTTCATTTATCGGGACGATACCGTTCTATTCCTCAGGCTCTATTTTGTTATCGTAAATGGGATGTCAGCTGAAATGTATTTAGTTATTGCTTTTTGAAATGTCTTCTTGCATTTAAAGCCTTAACCAAGGAACAGGTGGCTATGATAAAAATGCAGCGGTGCCTGCAATTGAAATAACACTTGATGAAGTATTTACTTTTTGTTTAAACGATTCACTTCATCCTCCGTTCAGAGGAGGCTGCAGGTGTTTTTCGCACTTGCAAGAGAAGCTGCTGAGCGCTAAAATCAATCATGGCTCAGAATGTCACATTTCTATTAAAAGGAGCTGGCAAGCGCTTTACATGTGATCGTGGCATTTAGCAGAATACACTGCAAACTATAAAACACCCCTCATTTCCGGAAACACTTTTCGGCTCTGAGCATTTAATAAAGAAGGTTCGTCTCCTTTTCAGTTTCAGGACTGCTGGGATCCAAATGTATTGGGCATTTTCAAGGTGTGGGGCTTGCAATCCATAGACCATCTTTCCCTTTCACTATAATGGTAGGTGGGAGGAGAAAAAAGTCTTCTTCCCAGTCAGCCCGAGTACGGTTTTCTGGAGAGAAAGGGGGTATAAAATATGAAGAAGAAAAACATCAACCAACAGTGTGCACCTATATATACAGTGCGGATTGGGGTACATAGTGGTGGGTTTACATAATCTAGATAGTCTATTTAAAATTAAGTAATAATTGCAGCATGTTTAATATTTGGAGTCTTTACACAAACTAAAAGTCACTGGTGTTGATCCGTAGGATACTTTTTACATAGCAGAGCCTAGCTAGGATCGATGAGATTAACATATTATTACAGAAATGGCAAGTCATACAGCGACTTGATTTTATTTCCCCGCTAGCTTCCCCCCCCCCCCCCCCCCCTACATCGCAACTGCCAGCTCACTTCTCGGAGCGTTACCCAGTATTTCCAGCCCCCTTTCGATCAGCGAGTGCACAGTTCTTCGTGTCCAGTTGACTTTGCTGAGATGCCGCCAAGCGGAAGCCCGCTGGTGGACAAGAACTGCAACCTTCCCTGGATTCAGTCGGAAACCGCTAGTGAAAGTTTCGCCTTCGCACAGAAGCAGCACATCGCTTTTGTCCCCTCTCCCTGCTAACTGTCCCCCCGCCCAGCTCACACACGGACGCTGCTCCACAACAAAGCGCCTTGCCTTTCGAACAGAAATAGGCACTCCACGTGGCAAAAGTTACAAACGACGTTTAAAATGTTTTATTTTCTTTAAAAATATGTACAGATCTGAAATATGCTTTTTGACATTTTATTTTCAAGTGACAGAATAATATTCAGGAAAGCGGGAGGGAGGGAGGGAAAAGGGGGGGGGGAATTGGCCTATACAATTGCAGAGACAAATAACCAAGCGCCCTGGCCTTTTCCTACCTGCCCGTGCAGATAGAGAGGCGATGGCAATTTGTTTTTTAAAAGTCCCGTGAAGCTCAGAAAGTCAGCTATGCCTGGTGGGAGAATGCAGGGCGAACGTACGTAAAAACACGGTGTCAGCCTGGAAAATAAACAAACAAACCGAGAGGCTCCAATAAATAAAAAGAATGAATACACATGGTGTATGTCTTAACATTGCAAGAAGCACATTTGTTTCCCTGTGGATACAGACGGGTGAAATCTATGAACGTTCACTGCGGCTATCTGATTGCTATACAGAGAATGAGCCAGTGCCCTCGGCTCTCGGAGTCAGTAGTCGATTTTGTTGTAGAGGTTATAAAGAGGTAAGGCTGACAGGTTGCTGCCTGGGTAGTATAAAGGGGCTGGGAAGGCGATAGACCTGGGCACTGGCACTCTCAGAAGGGAATTGTCTCTGAAAACCAGGGGCATCCCCACTAAAGTCTGAGCTGAGGCATGAGCCATGTTGGCCGCCTCCAGTTCTGCCGAGAGTTGCCTTTTCCATTTGTTCCTGCGGTTCTGGAACCAGGTTTTCACCTGGGTCTCCGTCAGCTGCAAGCTGGAGGCCAAGCAGGCCCGCTCCGAGCTGCTCAGGTACCGCTTCATGTCAAAGGTAGACTCCAGCTGATACACTTGGCTCCGGGAGAAAACAGTGCGAGTCTTCTTTTTGGCTGAAAGAGCCTGCCGGTCCCCTCCGTCCCTTTGTCTGTCCTCTGAAGACGGGGAGTTTGGAGGGAAATGTTTCTCTTTCTCCTCCTTCAAGTCCTGTTGGGATGGGGAGAGGAATTGCGTCCTGTCTGTGCTGACTGTCACTGCTCCTCCACTTCCTTTCGGGGTGCCTTTAAGGAAACAAACAAGCAAACAAACAGCGATATTCCACATCGGACACGCCACCAAAGATCTGGACAGAGGACACGCTCCCAGTGCCAGCTTCCCAGGGCACGGGGACTACCTGAGGAAAACCAGCCAATTTCACCAACCAGCGGGGCTCAGTCTGTTTCCCAGCACAGGAGCTGAGGAAAATCAGTTTGCCGAATTAAGAGGTTCTGATTTTAAAAAGACATCCCTTCTATCCTCAGTGAAGATAGATGGGTTGAGTCAGGGGCTGTTTGGGTTTTGTAAAGTGTTTCTTTCCTATAGCTGAAGACCGGGTAGATGTTACTTTATAGCATAACATTTCACAGCCCGTTTATTCCCAAGTAATGCTAAGAACTAACATCTTTCTTCCCCTTACTCGGGAGCTGTAAAGAACAATCTAAGAAGCCCACAGTTATCAATCATGTTAAACGAATAATCGTTCGCAAGGGAAGGAGGGAAGTAGTCAGGGAAAGGACTAACATCCAAGGGATCTCTAAACCCTTTGTACCAAATCCGGTAAAGAACCGATACGAACTCAGTCTGCCCAGAAAACAACAACAGCAACAACAAATATTCAGTGAAACACCATCAACAAAACCAAACAGGACGTGTTACCGTTTGACAAGAGATGTTTCCACGGGGCTGTGCTGTGCCCAAATGCACTGATTTCCCCTACGTTTAGCCAGACCTCTCCACACGGGCCACCCCAGACTGTATTCTAGGCTAAGATGTAAATGAAGGGGTTTCACAATCGAAAAGCGCCCGCGATCAGAGCCAGGCATCGTGGCGAGCAGTAGCGATGTTTCGATGCCATTGCAATTCTATCTGCTAAACAGCTGGCTCTGTGCAGCTCTGCATGCTTCCCAAGGAGGGAAATGTGGCCGGTACTTACTGAGACACGTGAAACTGATGAGCTGGTGTTTGTGGCACGATTCTTTGGGGCCCTGCGACTCAGGACAGAAGCAGCCGTGATGTTTCCAGCTCTCCTCCGGCTCCTCTTCCTCGGAGGACACCGACAGACTTCGCTTCCTGCCCGGCCAGGCGGTGGCTGCCTTGGAACTTGGCTCCCTGCCCCCTTCCGAGGGACCGCTGCCCAGGATGGACTGGATGGTAAAACTGGAGATCGGAGCGGCTGCGGGGCAACACTTGCTCGAGTCTTCTTTGTTGCTCATCCTGGGTTCATAAGAAATAAGAGGAAGAAAGCTCTCCCTTTAGAGCCACTCTGGGGGCAGGGGGGTGTGAATGCGTGCGCCTGAGGGTCGGGGGCTGCCGGCGGGGCTTGGGTTTCTTGCCTAGGCTTGTTTGGGTTGTGTTTTGGGGTGTGTTTTTTGGCGTGTCTTTGCAGGTTTTCCCTGAGCTTGCCCAGCCTGAATGCATGCTCCTTTCTCTCTCAGATCTCTACTGATCTCCAGGCGGCGGGGTGGCGTGGCTTCATTTGCATGGAGGTTACATCTGCCAGGGCCAATCACAGACTGCTGGCAGCCCCGGAAAGTTTCAAAATTCTAGCCCCCCGCAAGCCCGCTGGTTTTCGGGGGTCTGCGGGCGGAAGCCACAGAACTGGATCGCAGCCGCCCATTAAACTTACAAGGGAAGTGCTGGGTTGAAAGCCGGCCGCTAATAGGGATCAAATACCTGCCAAACAAGCCCCTTTAAGTCTGATCCTTCCGCACCACCCCGATGATAAGCTTTTGGGTGGAAAACAGGGGCTGAACTGATTGAGTTTGAATCTCTTAGTTAAAACAGTGGATTGCTGTTTGAATAAACACATGGTGCATTTCCGTAGGGTTTCACCCTTTTGCTCACCGAACTGATTGGCTTGAGTCTGCTGACTACCCAAGCAACATTCGAGCACAAAGATTTAAAGACGAGAGTTTGTATATTGCACATAAATGATATAGAACGTTAAGGAAAGTACTTCCTTTTTCATGTGGCCTTTCCCAATGTAAGAGAATTTGCTTTTGTATATTTCCAAATGAACTTTTCAAAAGGGACAAGGGAGCATTCCTACACTTGAGAGAACAAAACCCGGGCGGCTCTGCTGTTTCTCTTTCTTAGAGGTATAGATTTCCCAACCAGGCAAACCTGTGAGTAGGACACAAATCCTCGGATTTATTGCCCATTAGTTAACGTAAAAACCTAAACAAACTAGACCTTGAATATTCCAGGCTCTAGAGAAGCTGTGGTTTGCTTAAGGCACCGGCGCCCGCTTCCATTTTGTAACTAACACCCTCTGTCCGGCCTAAAGGGCGGAGGGAATGGAGAGGTAATTTAAACAAGAAGCGGTAAGCTAAGTAACTCCCTATCGATGCCCTGGAATTAATTACTGGGCTGTTTCAGTGGGGCCCCGAGTAACACCAGAAAAGGCTCCGGTGCAGGAGTGAATCCCATCCCAAGTGTAACTACTTGCCACTAAAACATTGACCCAGCCAAACGGCTCACGACTTGCCCCACGCACGCAAAGATCTGATTCCTTTTCGCGAAAGGTAGCTCTGCCGCGCGTACCCGGCTGGGAGATCGAGGGGGAGATGAAAATACTAAATGGATTTGAGTTGTCTGGCGCCAAGGAGCCTGGGCAAGGGGCATTTAGTGAAGGTATCAATGGGAGGATGGAATCCAATCTACACAACGCAGTGCCCATCCCAAACGGTGCAGGCACATCCCTAGCTTTCCTCGTGGGATGCAATAAGTCTTTGTGTTGCAGCCAGACACCCATCTCTACTGGGATTTACAGAATTCGTGGCGATCTGTGTAACTACACGGGCAATCGTTTCACTTCTCCTGGCGTTGTACATCCTTCCTCCCAGACATGCCATTCGAAAGGAAAACGATCGCTTTCAAAATCTAAAACCCACTTCCTCTCGAGCATAAGCACCATCATTAAGGATTGCAACCATCCCGCTTCTTAATTCCGTTCCAGTTTGCATTAGGATGGGGGGGAGGGAGGAGGAGGTAGTTATTTTAAAGTGGTACATAGCGTGCCTTTCAGCTGGCAGGGATGAAGAATGATGTAACATGTACTAGTGGCAAATCTGCAGCGATCTGAAAGTTCAGTTCAGGGTTGGTTTAATTAAAACCACTAACTTCAAGTCTCAGAGGCGGCAGCCGTGTTAGTCTGAAACTTTCAAAGCAACAGTAGTCCTGTGGCACCTTCGAGATTAACTTTAGGGTTTACACAAATGTGAAGTGCACAGTACGACACCTGGTCAGATCTGCTTTGGCAGAGCAGGGAAGTCTGCGTGTTTTAACTTATTTTCTTTGCCGTCTCCAAACATTTCAAAGGGAGATTTTCCCCCCCTGAAGTTCAAAACTAAATGTTGTGACCTGCGCCCTCTAACATGAGAGCCTACTTAGATACTCATCAAATCCTGTTTTCCCCGAACTTCCTATTTAACACTGCTATCATATCGTGAAAATATTGTATGTTTTCAGGGCTGCACTATATCACCCTGCGATTATATTCTCCCTTGATTAGGATAGCACCATGTCCCTGGTGGTGTGTGACACGTTTGAAAGCAATACGACAGAGCGAATTTCGAAATCTTAGTTAGCTACTGACTTGCATATGTCATGACACTGAAGCACAACAATCATAAAGTGGCCTGGGAAAACAACACTTCAGAGCTCCAGGTACAATTAGGAAGCAATTCTGCTGAGAGAAATGCGTAGAAAACTATTCTCCAACAACTTGAAGTCCCTTAGTGGTGCGGTAGATTGCATTGATTTCCCGCTATGCTTATTGGCTGGCGGAGCGGTTCACAACATTTTGTTTCATCCTAATATGCTGTCCCTAATCCAGTCACATAGGGGAAAGAGGTCCATGGAGGCATCTAAAAGAGGGCTGGGATGAGAGGAAGAAATAGATTCTTCTTTCCTTTGATCGCACGTATCCGGGACCTCCCGCTTCAATCTGTTGGTTCTTTTAAGAATATGTTTGCTCACCCCCCTCCAAAATTTTTTTAAAAAAAATCAAATCCGGACGCGGGGGTAGGGGTGACCGAATGAGATGGAAATATACAAATCAATATAGACAAATGTCAAGACTTTTTAAAATGACATTTTCATTAACTCCAAGTCACTGTATTATGTCTGGTATATTGAATAAGGTACTTATAATATAATTAGGTATAGCGAGATGACGACTGTTACCCAGACCAGCTGCATAATCTTTAACTACTTAACTACTTGATAGACTCATTAATGGACTAATTGATTAGGAAAAGTGTTCCAAGTCCTCTCCCTGCGAGGGGCAGGTGCTGTCCTGTTTTACCACATTAACCTTTTCAGGGCTTTTCAACAGGGTCGAGACACATTACAAATGGTCAGCTTTAATCATGATGTCAGCTCATTAACCCGGAAAGACCCCGCACTGAAATACGATTTAAGAAATCGTCCTTCATTCAGTTCTGCAACCCAGGCCCCAGCACAGCCCGGCCAAACGCTACCCAGAGAGAAATGGCAACTTTCCCCCATGCCAGCGCACCCGCTCTCCAGCAGGTCGTGCAACCAAGGTGGGCGCGTTGGCCGGTGACAAGCCCCAAAGCCGGTCAGTTCTCACACCGCAGTGTCAGGCAGGAAGGGAAAGAACCCAGCGTGGGTACCGAGGGAATTTGTACTTCTGAAATGTCCCGGGGGCCTGTGAGCAAAGCAGGGAGCGTCCGAATGAGGAGCGCATGGTGAAAACGAGTCTTTAGACGCATCCTGACATGGTTTCCTCGCCCCCCCGCAGAGAAAGCAGGGAAGGGCTGGGGCAGGCCAGAGATGAAAGCAGACGGTGGGGCTGGGGAA